>NC_062541.1:1470899-1473399 GCF_022655615.1 Tachysurus fulvidraco | reverse complement strand
GCCTTCTACTCTTAACGTCAACCAAATTTACCATTTATTTATAATTCACTGCCAAAAGTGAATCAGATATATGTTCCTGAAATAACGACCGTACTATCTAACGTTACACACGTAGTATGTGGATGTTGGGTTTCCATAGTAACCGTCTGTCCACAATAGCATATGGAAACTTCACGAATGCAGAAAGATCCCAATTAAAAGCTGTTGTGTGGTGGTTGTTTATTTATAGTGTGTGTGTGTGTGTGTGTGTGTGTGTGTGCAGGTATCGGCGTGCCCATCATGCTGGCTTATGTCTACGGCGTGGTTCCGATCTCTCTGTGCCGCAGTGGAGGCTGCGGCGTGTCGGCGGGGAACGGAAAAGGAGTGCGCATCGAATTCGACGACGAAAACGACATGAACGTGGGCGGAGGTGCGGTGGTGACCGGTGAGTGTCCCTCAGTGCGCTCCATACTCTCCGTACACAATGTTTTCTGTCGTCTTGCTCGTCGGCTCCTCTCTTATCTTTCGATCCGCCTTTCGGTTGCTTCGCGTCCTTCAGCGTGTCCTCGTCCTTGTTCAGGCACCGACTGTAACAGGAACACGGGACTTTTGTTCTTCAGTCTCCAGGACCTGTGGTCTAATGACCAAGACACAACCAGGTGATGAGGACAAAGACACGCGTGTCTTACCTACAGTCAAACATGGAGGTGGGAGTGTCATGGTCTGGGGCTGTATGAGTGCTGCTGCACTGAGGAGCTACAGATCATTAAGGGAACCATGAACACCAACATGTACTGTGACGTACTGAAGCAGAGCACGACCCCCTCCCTTCAGTACCTGGGCCACAGGGCAGTAATCCAACATGATAACTACCCCAAACACCTCCAACACCACCACTGCCTTGTTAAAGATGCTGAGGGTGAAGGTGATGGACAGCCAAGCATGTCTCCAGACCTAAACGCTGTTGAGCATCTGTGGGATATCCTCAAACAGAAGGTGGAGGAGCACAAGGTCTCTAACATCCACCAGCTCTGTGATGTCGTCATGGAGGAGAGTCCAGTGGGGACCTGTGATGTTCTGGTGATCTCCATGTCCAAGAGTGTTAGGGTGAAATACTGACACTTTGGGTCCAATGTGGACATTTACACTTAGGGGTGTATTTACTTTTGTGTCCAGCGGTTTAGACATTAATGTGTTGAGTAGCAAATGTTATACAAGCTGAACACTCACTACTTTACACTGTTATACACTCACTACTTTACACTGTTATACACTCACTACTTTACACTGTTATACACTCACTACTTTACACTGTTATACACTCACTACTTTACACTGTTATACACTCACTACTTTACACTGTTATACACTCACTACTGTACACTGTTATACACTCACTACTTTACACTGTTATACACTCACTACTGTACACTGTTATACACTCACTACTGTACACTGTTATACACTCACTACTTTACACTGTTATACACTCACTACTTTACACTGTTATACACTCACTACTTTACACTGTTATACACTCACTACTGTACACTGTTATACACTCACTACTTTACACTGTTATACACTCACTACTGTACACTGTTATACACTCACTACTGTACACTGTTATACACTCACTACTGTACACTGTTATACACTCACTACTTTACACTGTTATACACTCACTACTGTACACTGTTATACACTCACTACTGTACACTTATACACTCACTACTGTACACTTATACACTCACTACTTTACACTGTTATACACTCACTACTGTACACTGTTATACACTCACTACTGTACACTGTTATACACTCACTACTTTACACTGTTATACACTCACTACTGTACACTGTTATACACTCACTACACCGTTATACAAGCTGAACACTCACTACTTTACACTGTTATACACTCACTACTTTACACTTATACACTCACTACTGTACACTTATACACTCACTACTGTACACTGTTATACACTCACTACTGTACACTGTTATACACTCACTACTGTACACTGTTATACACTCACTACTGTACACTGTTATACACTCACTACTTTACACCGTTATACAAGCTGAACACTCACTACTTTACACTGTTATACACTCACTACACCGTTATACAAGCTGAACACTCACTACTTTACACTGTTATACACTCACTACTTTACACTTATACACTCACTACTGTACACTTATACACTCACTACTGTACACTGTTATACACTCACTACTTTACACTGTTATACACTCACTACTGTACACTGTTATACACTCACTACTGTACACTGTTATACACTCACTACTTTACACCGTTATACAAGCTGAACACTCACTACTTTACACTGTTATACACTCACTACTTTACACTGTTATACACTCACTACTGTACACTGTTATACACTCACTACTGTACACTGTTATACACTCACTACTGTACACTGTTATACACACACTACTGTACACTGTTATACACTCACTACTGTACACTGTTATACACTCACTACTG
>NC_062541.1:1435899-1465899 GCF_022655615.1 Tachysurus fulvidraco | reverse complement strand
GATTTAGCCAAATTATCGTTAATAATGATCAATTGATCTGACTTAAGGATCTGATTTTCCTCTTAAAAATATTTTTACAGACAAAATATAGTTTAGAATTCTATCTGAAACACATTTCATGATTTATTTTTTTCATCCTGTGTTTTTATAACGAATAAAAATACATCCAGCTTCTTTTAGTATTTCTTACTTTACATTAGTTTATTTTTACATGAGGGGGAAAAAACAGAAGGTTAAATAGGACGTTAAACATTTCGTTTGTCTTTACTGCTTTAATCTGAAACAGACTTCGGGATCAGAGCAGCGTCTTGTGGCTCTGACAAACCGAAGAGATTACGCGAGTGTTTATGACGAGAGCGGCGTTGAGGTGTTTAAAGCGTCATGCGCAGAGACGGATTAGGGTTTAAATATCAGCACGTGGCCATCTGCAGCACATCTAACTCATCATCTCCTTTCTGAAAGAAAAAGAAACGTGTGTGTGTGCGCGCATGTGTGTGTGTGTGTGTACACGTGTGAGCTGAAATTGTTGTAGTTCTGCTGGAAGACAAGGACAGCTGTTGGGTCTTTCTTCTGCTTTCTGGTCGGCGGTCAGTCTGAGGAGCGAGAAGAGAACAACCACGTCACAAACACTGAGAAAATAATCCAGTCGTAATGTAGGAACCTGATGGAACATTTATTTATATATTTAAATATACGAATAAAAACGAATGTAAAAACGTGTTTAGAATAAGAGAGAAAATGAAGCCGATTAAAGTAAAACTGTGTGAAAGGTATAAATCTGTCAATACACTGTGTATACACACACACACACACACACACACACACACAGGGTACCGTGCAAAAGTTTTAGGCCCGTGTGAACCAAGAGTGGTTTCAGAAATTGACATCATAATTAGTTTCTTTTTTAAATAAAGAACCAAAGTAAAGTAATGAAGAGAAGATTAAAGGTGGGGTCTCTGATTTTTGCTTCAGCGCTTCAGTCGGGCCGAAAAGTAAACAGAAAACAAAACGAATCTGATGCAGCAGCTCCACCTGGTGTCATGTTCTTGTGCTCAGACTTGTCATGGTGTTTGACCTCCACGACCTCACCTCAGTGACTGGGTGTGAAGCTCCTACAGATGTTTCTGTGTCACTTAATGACTGGGTTTCGACCTAATAGGTCTGAAGCCAAATGGACGTCACACCACATGTGTAGAAGGTAACAAGTTCTATGTTTCTATCCTTTAAAAGCGTTCTTACTTTACAGCAGATCTTCACACCGGCCTAAAACCCTGCACAGGTCTGTGTGTATAAAGTTATTAAAAGGCAGAACTATGATTTATTATTATTATTATTATTATTATTAGAGTCGATTATTTATGACGGTAAGCATTCTTAAACAGCATCCATTAAGCTTTTATAAGTGTGTGTGTGTGTGTGTGTGTGTGTGTGTGTGTGTGTGTGTGTTAGTTACCCTGAGTGTTTGACTCCAGCAGACTCTCCCTCAACAGAACCGTGACCTCCTGTAGCTCCTGTTCAGCCTCACGCACATTTGGGTCCAAACGCAGAACCTCCTGCAGGTCGGAACTGGATGACAGGAAGTCCTACACACACACACACACACACACACACACACACACACACACACACACACACACACACACACACACACACACAGTGTCAGTGATTTTTCTCTTGTTGGTTTAAACTCTTTATAAAAAAATATTTAAAAAGTGTAGAACATCACATGCTGTTCATTAGTGTGTAGTGACATGTGGTAGTGTGTGTAATAGTGAGGTGTGTAGTGTAGTGGTGTGGTGGTGTGATGTGTGGTGTAGTGGTGTGTGTGTGTAGTGTAGTGGTTTGTGTGTGTAGTGTAGTGGTTTGTGTGTGTAGTGTGTGTGTGTGTGTGTGTGTGCGTTTGTGTAGTGTGTGTGTGTAGTGTGTGTGTAGTGTGTGTGTATGCGTGTGTGTGTGTGTGTGTAGTGTAATCAGTATGAGGTGAGATGAGCAGGTGACCTTCAGGCCTTTGTGAGCGAGCGCTCGTCTGTAAAACGCTTTCTTATTGTCCGACTCTATCTGTAGTGCAGAGTCACAGTCCTGCCTCGCCTCCGCAAAACGATCCAGCTTCAGGAGACACAGTGCTCTGAAACACACACACACACACACACACAGTTAACGCCTGTATGACATGCTCTAACCAGAGAACAGCTGGATTTAACTTGTCTCAGACAAATAATGAGAGACAGAATTGAGGAAATAAACACGGGGACAGAAGACAGGAGACATGTCCTTGTTCAGTGGTTTATATTTAACCCTCATTTGTTATGCACTGAGATCACGTGGTGATTTTACTGGGAAGTGAAACTCACATCTTAAGAGAATAAAGAAAAGAAGGGATGAGAGAGAGAGAGAGAGAGAGAGAGACAGTGAGAGAGAGAGAGAGAGAGAGAGAGAGACAGTGAGAGAGAGAGAGAGAGAGAGAGAGAGAGAGAGACAGTGTGAGAGAAAGAGAGAGAGAGACAGTGAGAGAGAGAGAGACAGAGAGAGAGAGTGAGAGAGAGAGAGACAGAGAGGAAAAATTAATTAGATTATTAGAACAAACACACACACACACACAACACTAGAGATGCCACATACACACACACAACTACAGACACCACACACACACACACACACACACACAACACTGCAGACACCACACACACAACACTACAGACACCACACACACAACACTACAGACGCCACACACACACACAACTACAGACACCACACACACACACAACACTACAGACACACAACACTACAGACACCACACACACACAACACTACAGACACCACACACACACACAACACTACAGACACCACACACACACAACACTACAGACACACAACACTACAGATGCCACACACACACAACACTACAGACGCCACACACACACAACACTGCAGACACCACACACACAACACTACAGACACCACACACACACAACACTACAGACGCCACACACACACACAACTACAGACACCACACACACACACAACACTACAGACACACAACACTACAGACACCACACACACACAACACTACAGACACCACACACACACAACACTACAGACACACAACACTACAGATGCCACACACACACAACACACACAACACTACAGACAGCACACACTGTAATGCACTGATCAGTGTAAGCTGAAACGCTCAGCTCTTTATGTCTGTTCTGTTCTCTGCAGCAGGTGAAGGTCAGTTCAATAACTAAATAATTTACTATTCAAATTTATTTAAGCCAATTATTCAAACACACACACACACACACACACACACACACACACACACACACACACACACAAACACAAGTCTAAACATTATTTTACTGTCTGTTGCTCTTTATCCTGTGTGTCATATAAAAACTAAAACACCACTTATTGTAAAACCGGACTTCTGTAGTGTTTTGAGGATTTTATGTGGATTTCACTTCAGCTGAGACGTTTACAGCCCAGTGATTAAGTGTAACTGTAAACCTGTAGTGTAAATTAAGTGTAACGCTGTAAACCTGTAGTGTAAATTAAGTGTAACGCTGTAAACCTGTAGTGTAAATTAAGTGTAACGCTGTAAACCTGTAGTGTAAATTAAGTGTAACGCTGTAAACCTGTAGTGTAAATTAAGTGTAATGCTGTAAACCTGTAGTGTAAATTAAGTGTAATGCTGTAAACCTGTAGTGTAAATTAAGTGTAACGCTGTAAACCTGTAGTGTAAATTAAGTGTAACGCTGTAAACCTGTAGTGTAAATTAAGTGTAACGCTGTAAACCTGTAGTGTAAATTAAGTGTAACGCTGTAAACCTGTAGTGTAAATTAAGTGTAACTGTAAACCTGTAGTGTAAATTAAGTGTAACTGTAAACCTGTAGTGTAAATTAAGTGTAACGCTGTAAACCTGTAGTGTAAATTAAGTGTAACGCTGTAAACCTGTAGTGTAAATTAAGTGTAACTGTAAACCTGTAGTGTAAATTAAGTGTAACGCTGTAAACCTGTAGTGTAAATTAAGTGTAACTGTAAACCTGTAGTGTAAATTAAGTGTAACGCTGTAAACCTGTAGTGTAAATTAAGTGTAACTGTAAACCTGTAGTGTAAATTAAGTGTAACTGTAAACCTGTAGTGTAAATTAAGTGTAACTGTAAACCTGTAGTGTAAATTAAGTGTAATGCTGTAAACCTGTAGTGTAAATTAAGTGTAACGCTGTAAACCTGTAGTGTAAATTAAGTGTAACTGTAAACCTGTAGTGTAAATTAAGTGTAACTGTAAACCTGTAGTGTAAATTAAGTGTAATGCTGTAAACCTGTAGTGTAAATTAAGTGTAACGCTGTAAACCTGTAGTGTAAATTAAGTGTAACTGTAAACCTGTAGTGTAAATTAAGTGTAACTGTAAACCTGTAGTGTAAATTAAGTGTAATGCTGTAAACCTGTAGTGTAAATTAAGTGTAACGCTGTAAACCTGTAGTGTAAATTAAGTGTAACTGTAAACCTGTAGTGTAAATTAAGTGTAACGCTGTAAACCTGTAGTGTAAATTAAGTGTAACTGTAAACCTGTAGTGTAAATTAAGTGTAACTGTAAACCTGTAGTGTAAATTAAGTGTAACTGTAAACCTGTAGTGTAAATTAAGTGTAATGCTGTAAACCTGTAGTGTAAATTAAGTGTAACGCTGTAAACCTGTAGTGTAAATTAAGTGTAACTGTAAACCTGTAGTGTAAATTAAGTGTAACTGTAAACCTGTAGTGTAAATTAAGTGTAATGCTGTAAACCTGTAGTGTAAATTAAGTGTAACGCTGTAAACCTGTAGTGTAAATTAAGTGTAACGCTGTAAACCTGTAGTGTAAATTAAGTGTAACTGTAAACCTGTAGTGTAAATTAAGTGTAACTGTAAACCTGTAGTGTAAATTAAGTGTAACGCTGTAAACCTGTAGTGTAAATTAAGTGTAACTGTAAACCTGTAGTGTAAATTAAGTGTAACTGTAAACCTGTAGTGTAAATTAAGTGTAACGCTGTAAACCTGTAGTGTAAATTAAGTGTAACTGTAAACCTGTAGTGTAAATTAAGTGTAACTGTAAACCTGTAGTGTAAATTAAGTGTAATGCTGTAAACCTGTAGTGTAAATTAAGTGTAACTGTAAACCTGCTTATTATAATCATTTAACCCTTTAAAGCTCATTATGTGTTTGATGTAAAACTGAAGGTTTATATACACTGTCACTACATGACAACACTGTGGAGAACTAAATAGTAATTCTGTCATAAACTACATACACAATGTATGTCATGGTGTGTGTGTGTGTGTGTGTGTGTGTGTGTGTGTGTGTGTGTAACACTATCACTTCACAGCAGAAAGTGCTGGTGATCATAAACAAAAGCATGTGACAGGTGTGTGTGTGTGTGTATGTGTGTGTGTGTGTGTGTGTGTGTGTGTGTGTGTGTGTGTGTGTGTGTGTGAATCCATCATCATCTCCTCGTCGTTCCTCTTAATCAGATAAAAAAGTGATGATTTTTTCTGTCCACCTTCTCGATCGGCACAAAGAGAACAACAAACATAAAACAACCAAAACCACCTCGATAATAATCCACTTACAAAGGTTTTACACACACACACACACACACACACACACACACACACAACACTACAGACGCCACACACACACACACACACACACACAACACTACAGACGCCACACACACACACACACACACACACACAACATTACAGATGCCACACACACACACACACACACACACACGACACTACAGACGCCACACACACACACAACACTACAGACACCACACACACACACACACAACACTAGACACCACACACACACACACACACACACACACAACACTACAGACGCCACACACACGCACACATACACACACACACAACACTACAGACGCCACACACACACACACACACACACACACAACACCACAGACACCACACACATACACACACACACACAACACTACAGACGCCACACACACACAACACTACAGACGCCACACACACACAACACTACAGACGCCACACACACACACAACACTACAGACGCCACACACACACACAACACTACAGACGCCACACACACACACAACACTACAGACGCCACACACACACACAACACTACAGACGCCACACACACACACACCACTAGAGACGCCACACACACACACCACTAGAGACACCACACACACACACCACTAGAGACACCACACACACACCACTAGAGACACCACACACACACACACACACCACTACAGACGCCACACACAAACACACACCACTACAGACGCCACACACACACACACACCACTACAGACGCCACACACACACACCACTACAGACGCCACACACACAACACTACAGACACCACACACACACAACACTACAGACGCCACACACACACACACAACACTACAGACGCCACACACACACACACACAACACTACAGACGCCACACACACACACACACAACACTACAGACGCCACACACACACACACACAACACTACAGACGCCACACACACACACAACACTACAGACGCTACACACACACACACACACACAACACTACAGACGCCACACACACACACACACAACACTACAGACGCCACACACACACACACACAACACTACAGACGCCACACACACACACACAACACTACAGACGCCACACACACACACACAACACTACAGACGCCACACACACACACACACAACACTACAGACGCCACACACACACACACAACACTACAGACGCCACACACACACACACACACAACACTACAGACGCCACACACACACACACACACAACACTACAGACGCCACACACACACACACACACAACACTACAGACGCCACACACACACACACACAACACTACAGACGCCACACACACACACACAACACTACAGACGCCACACACACACACAACACTACAGACGCCACACACACAACACTACAGACGCCACACACACAACACTACAGACACCACACACAACAGATGACACACACACACACAACACTACAGACGCCACACACACACAAACAACACTACAGACGCCACACACACAACAGATGACACACACACACACACACACAACATTACAGACGCCACACACACACACACACAACACTACAGACACCACACACACACACACACAACACTACAGACGCCACACACACAACACTACAGACGCCACACACAACACTACAGACGCCACGCACACAACAGATGACACACACACACACACACAACACTACAAAGGTTTTACTCCTAAATGCATCAACCATAACACCGATGTGAAAGTGTAATGCGAGTGCGCTGCTTCTGCGTCCAGCGTGAAGCGTATTAGCGGTTAGCTCGTACCTGTTGGTGTAGACGGAGCACTCGGTGGGTTTGAGAGCGATACACTCGCTGTATTTCTGCATCGCTTTCTCAAACTCGCCTCTCTTCACCAGATCGTTGCCTTCCTCCTTCAGCAGAGTGAAACGTGCCTCAGCTTTTCTGACTACGAGGACACGAAGACAACAAAACGTTTCAGACTTCTGCTGACGTTAACATGTTTTTAGGTTAAGCGTTCAGTATTAGTTGCTTTTCTCTGACCTTTTAAAGAAAAAGTTAAAACATTACCGTTCTCCCTCGGTTAGCATTTTGCTAACGTTCCTAACTAACAGCACGAGTTATAACATGTTAATGATCATTCACTCTCAAAACTTGGTGCTTTAGCTGGTTGCTACGTAGCAGCTGAAAGGGCAGTAAAAGATATTTGTGCTAATAACAGAGTAGCTGGTTATACTGTAGTCATTATGATCATTAGAATTAAGCCAATAGTCACTGATGATTAGAACAATTTAAACACCAACAAGCTGCGTTCAAAAACTATAAATACTTCTGTGCTAACATTTTATGCTAGCACTCTTCCCTCCCCCTCTCCCACCCCCGAGACTCAAATGTCACTGGAGCTGTCTTGTTCCATTACGAACGGTGTCACTGCAGATAATCTACATAATTCATTTAGCAAACAGACGCCGTGTTAGTGCTGACAACAGTGTGTGTGTGTGTGTGTGTGTGTGTGTGTGTGTGTGTGTGTGTGTGTGTGCGTGCGTGCGTGCGTGTGTGAACTGGTCCGGGCAGCTCGCCGTGTTTAAACTACACTCGCACGGCAAATGTCTTCCTCCCCCTGCAAACACGGAATCAACTAAACGTACTGATGATCCGCTGACACGCGAGGGCTGTTCACACGCTAACACCTCCGTCTACTTTATTCTGAACACCACCGTGTTAATGTCAGTGTTTGATGGTGAAACGTGTGTGTTTGTTGGTGAAACGTGTGAGTTTAATGGTGAAACGTGTGTTTGATGGTGAAACGTGTGTGTTTGATGGTGAACGTGTGAGTTTGATGGTGAACGCGTGAGTTTGATGGTGAACGCGTGAGTTTGATGGTGAACGTGTGAGTTTGATGGTGAACGCGTGAGTTTGATGGTGAACGCGTGAGTTTGATGGTGAAACGTGCGAGTTTGATGGTGAAACGTGCGAGTTTGATGGTGAAACATGTGTGTTTGATGGTGAACGTGTGTGTTTGATGGTGAAACGTGCGAGTTTGATGGTGAAACGTGTGTTTGATGGTGAAACGTGTGTGTTTGATGGTGAAACGTGCGTGTTTGATGGTGAACGTGTGAGTTTGATGGTGAACGCGTGAGTTTGATGGTGAACGCGTGTGTTTGATGGTGAAACGTGCGAGTTTGATGGTGAAACGTGCGAGTTTGATGGTGAAACATGTGTGTTTGATGGGGAAACGTGTGTGTTTGATGGGGAAACGTGTGTGTTTGATGGTGAGCGTGTGTGTTTGATGGTGAGCGTGTGTGTTTGATGGTGAACGTGTGAGTTTGATGGTGAACGTGTGAGTTTGATGGTGAACGTGTGAGTTTGATGGTGAACGTGTGTGTTTGATGGTGAACGTGTGTGTTTGATGGTGAACGTGTGAGTTTGATGGTGAACGTGTGAGTTTGATGGTGAACGTGTGAGTTTGATGGTGAACGTGTGTGTTTGATGGTGAACGTGTGAGTTTGATGGTGAACGTGTGTGTTTGATGGGGAACGTGTGTGTTTGATGGGGAACGTGTGTGTTTGATGGTGAATGTGTGAGTTTGATGGGGAACGTGTGTGTTTGATGGTGAACGTGTGTGTTTGATGGTGAACGTGTGAGTTTGATGGTGAACGTGTGAGTTTGATGGTGAACGTGTGAGTTTGATGGTGAACGTGTGTGTTTGATGGTGAACGTGTGTGTTTGATGGTGAACGTGTGAGTTTGATGGTGAACGTGTGTGTTTGATGGGGAACGTGTGTGTTTGATGGGGAACGTGTGTGTTTGATGGTGAAACGTGCGAGTTTGATGGTGAATGCTGGTACATTTTGTGTTTAGATGTCGGTGTTTAATAAAGAACCCTGGTGGATAAAAAAGGTGAAGGATTCTGTAGGTGTTTGTAGTTAGATGATGAATTGTGGTGCTTCATGGTGAATGCTGAAGCATTCAGGGTCTGATGAGGAGTTATGGAGCTAACAGTATGTAGTATGTTATGACTGCTGACTGATGGAGGCGTTTTTGATGACCAACCCTTCTCCTCTTCAGCTCGGACCGCTCGTGCATGGAGAACATCAGCGCTCGGTTCTTCCCTGCGATGCTGCTGGGCTGAAATGGGAACGTTGGGAATCTCAGGAAGCTTCTCTCTCCAATCAGGACCATCCTGCTCCATCAGCTGCTTCGTGATCCTGAAGAAGACCACAGAAATGTCCACAATCTCCAAACAAACACCTACAAATACCTGAAGAGTCTTATTAAACACCACCAAGCACAAGTGCTGAGTAGTGCCTTGTTTGCAGTGGACATTTTCACGGGGTTGGTGTTTGATAAGAATTCTGTAGAACACTGGTGTTTACTGGTGTTTGGCTGGAGTGGAAAACTTCTTAAATGTTGTCTGTGATGGTGGTTTTATGTAGTTCTGTAGTCATATGGTGGTTTACATGTTTTTATGTTAACATTGGAGTTTGATGGTAAAAATCAGACTTTGTTAATGTTCATGGTTAATGTAGGTGTTTGTTGGTAAACACTAAAGTGTGTAGTTGTTTGTTTGGATGTTTAACAGTATTTGATGGTTAGTGTTGGTGTGTAATTGATGTAACTGGTGTTGGTTTCCGTGCCTCACCTGTGTACACTGTCATGAGCCGCCTGTACGCTGGAGTCGATCTGCAGGACGGTTTTGTAATCCACGTACGCGTTCCTGTAGCGCTCCAGAGACTCGTAGGCCATCGCCCTACGGAGGAGGGGCTTCAGGGAGAAGGGGCGGAGCTCCAGCGCACTGGCGGTTTAATAGGATGAGAGAACAGGATCAGAATCTACTAATCTGTGTTTCCAGTACAGACAAGTCCACGGACAATGAACACACACACACACACACACACACACACACACACACACACACACACACACACACACACACACACACTGAGCTGTAGAACTGCTCAGTATGTGCTCAGGGTTTAGTGTTTAATACTCAGCAATCTATGGGTTTATGGTTCAGGCCTAAATGTCCCATGTCCAGTGTTTTAATTCAACCGATTTTGAGACACACAAGTTCACATTTGTTTTGTTTGTCTGTTTATTTTTACTTTACGTTTTGTTTTGTTTGTCTGTTTATTTTACTTGATTTGTTTTGTCTCATCAGGAGCATTAATCTGAGCACATTAGTGAACATACTGATAGAATCTTTACCTGAGATTATTAGCAACATCTCAAGTGTGGAGTCGAACCCCACAGTGTATAAACACACATGAAGAGATCATCTTTATTAATATTAAAAGGTAAACACTGCATATTGTGTGTGTGTGTGTGTGTGTGTGTGTGTGTGTGTGTGTGTGTGTGTGTGTAGTCAGTGGACAGGAGAGTTCTACATTATAAAAGCTGGCAGAGTTCAGGATGGAGGTGAAGCTTGTTTTAGCTCAGCTAATTGTGCTGAGTGTTAATCTCTCAGAGACGTGTGTGTGTGTGTGTGTGTGTGTGTGTGTGTGTGTGTGTGTGTGTGTGTGTGTGTCAAACCTGGTGCAGTCTTGAATGCAGTCTGTACAGTTCCCATCTTTCAGAAAGCAAGCAGCTCTGTTAGAGTACAAAATGCATAGATCCTCAGGACTGTCAATACCTGTCAACACACACACACACACACACACACACACGTGTCACAATTTGGGATTCAACTGAAAAGATCAGAGACTCAACCTGAACATCAGTAACCTGTTAGTTTAATTATGAGTCATGTTCAGAACAGCAGGTTGTGAGTTTCAGAGACTCATCACTAACACGACGAACTCAGGAACTTTACACCGAATCAGGAAATGAAATAAAAGTGATTTAATACTGAGGTCTAAAACAAGGAAACTCAGAATTGTCACAAAACCAGAAACAGGACAAAGTTGGGACGAGGAACTTCACTGAAATATAGAAATGAACACTGAGGATCATCAACTCAACACAGTGTGGTGTTAGGAACAGAATGTGAGACACATCAGGAGATCTGTGCTGTGTCACTGACACTAAATCTGACACATGAGATAAACTATACACTCGTCATTACATCAGTACACAGAGACCAACACCAACACCAGACTGAGGCACTTTACTGAACACTGAACTCAGCAAAAGTAATTAACAGTAAATTCAGGACTCAGCACTGAAGCACCAAAATCAGCACATCAGGTACTGACGACTTCTAGAAGTTTCTTCACTTAAACTAAACACTCGGATCTATGAATGACTTCAAATTCGGTTTGGATATAAAATAAAATTATTACATTTATTAGTTTTCTAAAAATGTAGAATTAAGAGTTGTCCGTGAAAGGTGTTCAATACAGATTAAAGGTGCGGTCTCTGTTGTTTGAGAAACGCTTCAGAAAACCGAGTCGGGACGACAAACAAAACAAAAACAAAACAAACGTGTAGCCAATGAGCAGAAAGGGGCGGGGCTTGTTGATATGGGCGGAGAGAGTGTTCGGTGCTCATGTGTGACATTAACAGAAAGCGGTTTTAACATCGACATGGAGGATAAAAAGAAAGAAAGAAAGAGAAGAAAGACTTACGATAAGGTAAGAAGTAGGACGTGTTAATATAGGATCAGCTTTCCAGCGCTGGAGAGAACTGAAGGAGCAGGAAGTCGGCCACATATTCACAGGTTGGAGTTTCCCGAGTCAATAACTCCTGAGCTAAACGCTGTTACTACACAAATAACACCTCTTTTCTATCGTAGTAATGTAGAGAGGCAGCTACAACCGTGTTTTGTGTAGTAACAGCGTTTAGCTCAGGAGTTATCGACTCGGGAAACTCCGACCTGTGAATATGCACACATGCGCACTGAACACTCTCTCCGCCCATACTGACAAGACCCGCCCCTTTCTGCTCATTGGCTACACGTTTGTTTTGATTTTTGTTTTGCAACGCAATTTTCTGAAACATTTCTCAAATATCAGAGACCCCACCTTTAATGTTGTTTTTTTAAATACATGATATAAAGACACCTTCACGTTTTAGATCACAACACACTACCAGTCTGGAAATGACACTTTTACACCAAGAGAAAAAGCATAAGAAATATAAGCAAAATATATTTAATACACACACACACACACACACACACACACACACACACACACACACACACACACACTTACGGACAGACAGACAGACACACACACACTCACGAACACACACACATACACATACAGACACACATACAGACACACACAGCACAAGACTCTTCCGGTGACTCGTGACGTCATGATGACTCGTCCTGCTGTCACAACACACTCGGTTTGTAAATGACACTCTTATATATTTGGTCTATTTGATACTTTGTCATTATTATTGTTGATATACTTGTTATTAGTAATAATAATAATAATAATAATAATAATAATAATAACACTAAAACTAATAACAATAACAATAATAATAATGTGTGAATGTTTGTTGTTGATAAACAGATGAAGTTTGATGATATAATTCCCCCCACCTGACAGTGTGTGTCCCTCAGTAGACAGTGTGTGTCCCTCAGTAGACAGTGTGTGTCCCTCAGTAGACAGTGTGTACTTCTCCTTGGCCTGTGTGTATCCCTCTATGGCCTGTGTGTACTTCTGCAGCGCGAGCCCGAACTGTCCGGTCTTAAACAGCATGTTGCCCTCGTTTTTGAGGCGCGCGAGCGGAGGGGGCAGATCGCCGGCGGGGGCATCGAGGTTCACTCCGTGTGTCCCGGTGTTTCCGGTTTCCTCCGCAGTATAAGCGCCGTTCACGTGCGCCGCCTTCTTCCCCTCCGCGTTTCCGGGGTTTCCTCCGTCTCGAGCTCTGCTGTGAACCGGACTAAACACACCGGAACTCGTCCCCGAGCTCTTCTTCTGCGCGTTACCCATTTAAAACCCAAGCACACACTCACACACACTTATACACACTCACACACACTCATACACACGCCCTAAAACATTTTCTCTCTCTCTCTCTCTCTCTCTCTCTCTCTCTCTCTCTGCGCACAAACCGGTCCTGACTCGCGTCCACCACAACCGGGGAAGCCCCGCCCCCTGCAGGATCGCCGCACAGTGACGTCACGCAGTGGGCGGAGATTCGGCTAATGCAGCAAAAGCACAGAGCCGAGAGAGACTACAGAGCAGTGAAGTGCAAAATGATTCTTGAGTCGACTCATTGAGTTCATAATAAATTATACAAATAAAATTATTATTAGCTAAATTCTAGATTGAGTTAAAAATGTAGAATTTTAATAGTAAACGACTCTAAAGTACACAGTAATTCATTTAGGGTTTATTCTTTATATAATAGAATTAATAATAATAAAAGGTTTATTAAAAGAGCCTTAATAATAATAATAATAATACAGCTCACCTATTTCAGTGCTGTAAAATGATCTTTTGCCCTGTTTTGTAAATGAATTATTAGTAGCATCATTACAGAACTATTTTAATAATATATTTGACTAAAAATGTAACCTACCTAACATTTTTTTTTATTTTTAGTATGTTAAAGCCTCGGTTTTTTTTTTGCTTTTTTCAGAGAAAGGAAACGTCGATTGTTTTGTAGTATGTACAAAAATATTTATATAATAAATTTACTTTAGTAATAAGTGATATGTGCAGCAGTAAAAGACCTCGGTGTGATTATTGATACCGGTCTCTCATTTGAAGCTGACATAAATAATACCACAATGTTAGCCTTCTTTATCTCAGTAATATTACTAAGATCAGAAATATGATGTCATTACATGATGCAGAAACACTAGGTCATGTATTTGTTACCTCTAGGTTGGATTATTGTAATACTTTACTGTCTGGATGTTCAGTAGGAGCAGAAAGAAGCTCCAGTTAGTCCTGAACACAGCAGCTAAAGTCCTAACTAGAGCCAGAAGATATGAACATATCACCCACATATCACGACATTGGCTTCAAGTCAAGTTTCATGTCGATAATAAAATACTTTTATTAACCTATAACGCACTTAATGGTCTCACGCCACAGAACCTGAGAGATCTTTTGGTTTGTGATGATCCATCACACCTACTTCGATCAAAAGGTGCAGGATATTTGGTAGTACCTCAAGTACAAAAAGCTACAGCAGACTTCTGAGTCCGGTTCCTCTCAAGGTTCAGAACTGTTTTGATACAACATCCTAATATGATTTCCTGAAAATCTGTCCAAAAGATTATAAAGGCTGAAGTCTTTTCTGTGTCAGCATTAGTCATTAAAATCTAATACACCATGGTTAAACTCAGACCTTCAAACTTCAGCATGTTGTCATTACCTAATTATCAATATTAGAAAAACCAAAACAACATATGGCAATTTTACTACATAAACACACACACACACAATCTAATATAATTTTATAGTGATGGTGTAGTATTGAATAGATAGATGAGCTCTTTATAATGTTTAAATTGACTGCCAGAAACACACAAGATTTATAAACCAACAGTTTGCACAGAAGCAGGACGAAAACTCGGCTGGCTTTTTAATACACAAAACTGTATTTGATCACTGAACTTGTACACAATTATTTACAATTTCAAACTAAAATAGAGCGGGAAAAAAAATGGAAGAAGAGTTTGAGCTCAGAGGAAAATCTGTGGGGCTGAAGATCATCGAGCGTCGAACACGACCACTGAAACCCAGAGTTAAGGAATACACACAAACACACACGAATCCTTCCAACCACGTTAAACACCTCCATAAAGAAAACTACTCTGTAGGCATGTGAAGCGTCAGCCATACGTGTCCCCGTGAAGGAGCTTTAGCAACAATAACTTTAATATAAACCTGCCAGCAGAGCTGCTGTCAACACCATATGACCAGTCAGAATACTGCAGCACTGTGCTGGGGCTTCTGTTCATTTTATTTGTCAATTGTTTCTAAACTCTTCCAGAAATGAAGAATGAAGGTGTGAATGAAATGCCCAGGCTGGTGCTGAGTTATAAAGGATACGTCTCTTCGTCCTCTTCTTGTACATGATTCTGTAGCCACATTCTCTACAGCGTATCGGGTCTCGGGCCTTGATCTCATTTTCTGTGTGACACTCTGAGCATGAGAAGAAAAAAAAACTTAAACCAGTTCAATCTTAAACAACAAGCACATGAATGGACATAACATCGAGTTGACTACAAAGCATCAGACAACCTGGGGATTCAATACAGAATGTGAACAGACATGACAAAAAACTGTGTTTTTCCTGTGAGAAAAGAAGGCTTGAGCTTTTGTTAGGTATAAAGACACTTCAGGATTCACACACACACTTTTCTGTTAAATCATTTTAAACACGGTACAATAAAATATCAGCAAAGTTTAAGGTAAGTTTCTGAGTTAGAGCTAAAGACAAAAATGTAATAATAATAATAAATAATGAATATTAACTCTATAATGATGTATAATATAGAAATGTGAGATAATAATAATAAGTCATGAATATTAACTCTATAATGATGTGTATAATAGAAATGTGAGATAATAATAATAAGTTATGAATATTAACTCTATAATGATGTATAATATAGAAATGTGAGGTAATAATAATAAGTCATGAATATTAACTCTATAATGATGTATAATATAGAAATGTGAGGTAATAATAATAATAAATAATGAATATTAACTCTATAATGATGTATAATATAGAAATGTGAGGTAATAATAATAATAATAAATCATGAATATTAACTCTATAATGATGTATAATATAGAAATGTGAGGTAATAATAATAAATCATGAATATTAACTCTATAATGATGTATAATACAGAAATGTGAGGTAATAATAATAAATCATGAATATTAACTCTATAATGATGTATAATAAACGTCACCTCCACAGATGTAGATCATGGGCTGCTGTTTAGGAGGCTGGACGTCTTTCTGGGAATCCATTTCTGAAAACAAAACGAGAGCCGATTCTATAAACGTGAAGTAAAAGACAACATACGTGAAGAATATGGAGTTAAATCGACTAGCTAGTTAGTAAGCTACCAAAAACTAGCAAGCTAGTTAGCACATTAGCTAGGAAGCGCGTGCGAACCGTTAGCAAATTACCCAAATGTATCAATTAAACTTTGCATTTATTTTCTAGCCTTATTTCATTACTATGAGCTCTACATTAATAATTAAAAAACCAAGTAACTTGCTAACCACCAAAAAAACGTGCGTTGTGTCCGTGCTGTTGTGAATACACGTTCACGCATGCGCACTGTTACCCCGGAACGTTCTGCGCATGCGAAAGGAACTATTTCGTCGATCAAAGATGACGTTTGCGCGTCAGGTGAAGTTTAGGGGATTTTTTTTCCGCAATAACTGAAATAAAATAGAAATAATTTACTTCGTTATCGGTTACATATCGTTTATTTATGATATTAAACCGATTACGACATTAAACAAATGTTAAACGTATATTGTTTGCTTTGTTTTAGTGTGAATTCGTCGAGAAGTAAAAAGCGAACCGGAAGTAAAACAGCTTTAGCGTCATGATCTGAAGTAAAACTGCGTCTCAGGTGAGAGATTAAAACTTTCCACACTGATTATTAGCGTGTTTACAGAAAGCTGCGTGTGTTTGTGCGTGTAAAACGTGTCTAATGTGTTAATACGCGGTTGTGTAGTGACGCCTGCGGTTAGATACAACGCATGGTTTCAGTTTCTGTTTGTGAGGAAAACATATTTATTATAAACTAATAAACATAATCATGTTCATTTATATGTATATATTTATATCCACACACACACACACACACACACACACTCACACTCACACACACACACACACACCTGTGTATACAGTCATGTCTTAGGGTTTTATATCAAGTACTATTCATGCAGTTGGATTGTTTGGGCTTTATGTCAGAGATGGGAGAGGCCTGTAATACACAACAACAACACAATCATGTAATACACAACAACAACACAATCATGTAATACACAACAACAACACAATCATGTAATACACAACAACAACACAATCATGTAATACACAACAACAACACAATCATGTAATACACAACAACAACACAATCATGTAATACACAATAACAACACAATCATGTAATACACAACAACAACACAATCATGTAATACACAATAACAACACAATCATGTAATACACAACAACAACACAATCATGTAATACACAACAACAACACAATCATGTAATACACAACAACAACAACACAATCATGTAATACACAACAACAACACAATCATGTAATACACAACAACAACACAATCATGTAATACACAACAACAACACAATCATGTAATACACAACAACAACACAATCATGTAATACACAACAACAACAACACAATCATGTAATACACAACAACAACACAATCATGTAATACACAACAATAACAACACAATCATGTAATACACAACAACAACACAATCATGTAATACACAACAACAACACAATCATGTAATACACAACAACAACAACACAATCATGTAATACACAACAACAACACAATCATGTAATACACAACAACAACACAATCATGTAATACACAACAACAACAACAACACAATCATGTAATACACAACAACAACACAATCATGTAATACACAACAATAACAACACAATCATGTAATACACAACAACAACACAATCATGTAATACACAACAACAACACAATCATGTAATACACAACAATAACAACACAATCATGTAATACACAACAACAACACAATCATGTAATACACAACAACAACACAATCATGTAATACACAACAACAACAACACAATCATGTAATACACAACAACAACAACACAATCATGTAATACACAACAACAACAACACAATCATGTAATACACAACAACAACAACACAATCATGTAATACACAACAACAACAACACAATCATGTAATACACAACAACAACAACACAATCATGTAATACACAACAACAACACAATCATGTAATACACAACAATAACAACACAATCATGTAATACACAACAACAACACAATCATGTAATACACAACAACAACACAATCATGTAATACACAACAATAACAACACAATCATGTAATACACAACAACAACACAATCATGTAATACACAACAACACAATCATGTAATACACAACAACAACACAATCATGTAATACACAACAACAACACAATCATATATTATATAATACACAACAACAACACATTAAAGTGTGTCTCTGTAACACATACACAACAACAACACATTAAAGTGTGTGTTTCTGTAACACATACACAACAACAACACATTAAAGTGTGTCTCTGTAACACATACACAACAACAACACATTAAAGTGTGTGTCTCTGTAACACATACACAACAACAACACATTAAAGTGTGTCTCTGTAACACATACACAACAACAACACATTAAAGTGTGTGTCTCTGTAACACATACACAACAACAACACATTAAAGTGTGTCTCTGTAACACATACACAACAACAACACATTAAAGTGTGTGTTTCTGTAACACATACACAACAACAACACATTAAAGTGTGTCTCTGTAACACATACACAACAACAACACATTAAAGTGTGTGTCTCTGTAACACATACACAACAACAACACATTAAAGTGTCTCTGTAACACATACACAACAACAACACATTAAAGTGTGTGTCTCTGTAACACATACACAACAACAACACATTAAAGTGTGTCTCTGTAACACATACACAACAACAACACATTAAAGTGTGTGTCTCTGTAACACATACACAACAACAACACATTAAAGTGTGTGTCTCTGTAACACATACACAACAACAACACATTAAAGTGTGTGTCTCTGTAACACATACACAACAACAACACATTAAAGTGTGTGTCTCTGTAACACATACACAACAACAACACATTAAAGTGTGTCTCTGTAACACATACACAACAACAACACATTAAAGTGTGTGTCTCTGTAACACATACACAACAACAACACATTAAAGTGTGTGTCTCTGTAACACATACACAACAACAACACATTAAAGTGTGTGTCTCTGTAACACATACACAACAACAACACATTAAAGTGTGTCTCTGTAACACATACACAACAACAACACATTAAAGTGTGTCTCTGTAACACATACACAACAACAACACATTAAAGTGTGTCTCTGTAACACATACACAACAACAACACATTAAAGTGTGTGTCTCTGTAACACATACACAACAACAACACATTAAAGTGTGTGTCTCTGTAACACATACACAACAACAACACATTAAAGTGTGTCTCTGTAACACGTACACAACAACAACACATTAAAGTGTGTGTCTCTGTAACACATACACAACAACAACACATTAAAGTGTGTGTCTGTAACACATACACAACAACAACACATTAAAGTGTGTGTTTCTGTAACACATACACAACAACAACACATTAAAGTGTGTCTCTGTAACACATACACAACAACAACACATTAAAGTGTGTGTCTCTGTAACACATACACAACAACACATTAAAGTGTGTCTCTGTAACACATACACAACAACAACACATTAAAGTGTGTGTCTCTGTAACACATACACAACAACAACACATTAAAGTGTGTCTCTGTAACACGTACACAACAACAACACATTAAAGTGTGTGTCTCTGTAACACATACACAACAACAACACATTAAAGTGTGTCTCTGTAACACGTACACAACAACAACACATTAAAGTGTGTGTCTGTAACACATACACAACAACACATTAAAGTGTGTCTCTGTAACACGTGATGTTATCAGAGCAGGTCTCGTGTACTTCTGTCTTATAAATCATTTATTTATTTATTTATTTATTTATTTATTTATTTATTTATTTATTAGTATTATTAATCTGTTATACAGTCTGTGTATAATTAAGCTGATATAATAGAACAGTTTAGTAATAGAACAATAGAAGTTTTGGGTTGTAATAAAAATGAAAGTAAAGTTTAGTAAAGATTCCACAGTAGTGAAAGCTCGGGAATCAGCCCAGTCTTCTTTGGTCAGATGTTTGAAATGTCTCAGAAATAAACTGACTTGTTTTTACTTTGACTCAGAGTCTAGTCAGGCTTTACACAGATACCTTCAGTTCCTCGCCTGTAATGGAGCTTTTTCACAGACACAGATACGGACCAGTTTTGTTTTAGAAAGCAGCAGGTAAGAGATTTAAAACTCCATCTGAAAGAATTGTTTCTCTGCTCTCATGGTCAGGATGGAGGACGAAAGCTTGGAACATCGTAGCGTGGAGGTCCTTCAGATCCCTGATGGTGTGGATGACGACCTGCTGTGGCTTTACTTTGAAAACAAGAGACGGTCTGGAGGAGGGAACATCATTTCTCTGGACAGGACAGGAGACAAAGCCTTACTGGTGTTTGAAAATGTGGACGGTGAGACTAGGATATGGATCTCAGTGTTTTATTATATACATCATGTAGCAAAACAGAGCACTACATGTGTGTGTGTGTGTGTGTGTGTGTGTTTGTGTTGACTAGTTGCAACGAGAGTCTTGCAGAAAGACATTCATCGTCTCAGTGATGCCCAACTGATCGTACGCAAAAAACCCCCAAAGGATCGCGGTAAGCTGGTGCTGCGTGGTCTTTCTCCCAGCACCAGCTCTGACATGCTGGAGCTTTACGTGGAGAATCTGACAGGGATCGACTCCGATAACTACACCCTGCATCTGTCCCCTGGGAAAGACCTGGTCCTCATTCATCTCCACCAGCCTGTAGCCGAGGGTCCGTATGTAGAAACCCACAGTAACACAGACTCGACTCGTTTCCGCCCAATTGACCGTCTTGCGCTTTGATGTTAAACTTTTTCTTTTGCAGAATTTGAGAAGATGCGCAGTAAATTCTCCAAGCGACCGCTAGATGGAGCGAGGCTCACTCTGGAGCAGGTGGAGTGCACAGACTCCATCATGGTGGGAAACCTGACCCCTGACCTGACCGACGATCTGCTAACGCTGTACTTCGAGAGCAGCCGCAGTGGAGGTGGAGAAGTGGTGTCTGTGTGCAGGATCTCACAACACCTCGCTAAAGTCTCCTTTAAAGACGTGCAGTGTAAGTGGCCTGTGAACATGATATAACTCACAGCTTTAACACCAAACTGAGCCATTTCAGTACAATATACTACACACAGGCCACGCCCAGCACAACCTGGCCACACCCACAACACAGGCCATGCATACTATGCACAGGCCACACCCAAAATAAAGGCCACACCCAGCCCAAAACAGGCAACAACCAGTAAAACAAGCCACACCCAGTACAAGCAAGCCACACCCACAATACAGGCCACACCCAGCACAAACAGACAACAACCAGTAAAACAAGCCACACCCAGTACAAGCAAGCCACACCCACAATACAGGCCACACCCAGCACAAACAGACAACAACCAGTAAAACAAGCCACACCCAGTACAAGCAAGCCACACCCACAATACAGGCCACATCCAGCACAAACAGGCAACAACCAGTAAAAACAAGCCACACCCACAAAACAGGCCACACCCAGCACAAACAGACAACAACCAGTAAAAACAAGCCACACCCAGTACAAGCAAGCCACACCCACAATACAGGCCACACCCAGCACAAACAGACAACAACCAGTAAAAACAAGCCACAGCCAGTACAAGCAAGCCACACCCACAATACAGGCCACACCCAGCACAAACAGACAACAACCAGTAAAAACAAGCCACACCCACAAAACAGGCCACACCCAGTACAAACAGGCTACACCCACAAAATGCCATGCACACTATACAATAGCCACATCCACCATAACTATACACCAAATACAAACAGGCCACCACACAAGCCACACCCAGCACATCTGATATACACCAGCCATATCCGTCACACAAACAGGCCACACCCAGCACAACCTGGCCACACCCACAACACAGGCCATGCATACTATACACAGGCCACAACCACAATAAAGGCCACACCCAGCACAAACAGGCAACAACCAGTAAAACAAGCCACACCCAGTACAAGCAAGCCACACCCACAATACAGGCCACACCAAGCACAAACAGACAACAACCAGTAAAAACAAGCCACACCCAGTACAAACAGGCCACACCCATAAAATGCCATGCACACTATACAATAGCCACATCCACCATAAATATACACCAAATACAAACAGGCCACCACACAAGCCACACCCAGCACATCTGATATACACCAGCGACATCCGTCACACACACAGGCCACACCCACTAAACACAGACCACATGTCAATCACTGGAACTGACAGAGATGCCACACCTACTGCACAGAGGTTACACCAAATACACAGAGGCCACATTTCCTTCACTACACCCACTATGTAGCGAGCCAGGTGAGCGGTGGTAACTGTGAACCACGTTAACAACATGTATAATCCTGTACCATCACATCACCGTCAGTCAGTCGAGTACATTCATTAAAATATTTGGCCACACCCACTAAGGCAGTTGTTAAGATGTGTGTATAATATGACATCACATCAAGATGTGTGTATAACATGACATCACCTTTTTTGGCAATTTTGTTAAATAGCTGTGGACGGCGTACTTCAGAAGTCTCACAAACTAGAAAAGACAGACTTGATCGTCAAACCTTATTACTCTTTTCTGCACTTGGAGGAAGAAGCCCCTCAGACGAGTTCAGAGAACGGGACAGACGGAGGGGTAGATGGTCAGATTAGCCCTGTATCTCCTTTGAACGACACACACACCGTTCTGATCAGCTCTGCATCATCATTGTCCGTCAGTCAGGAGGCTCTGAAACCTGACCTCCAGATGACCCCAGAACCTGTAGATATGTCCATAAACACCTCGCAGGTCCTTCAACCTCCAGCTGAACAGAAGCCCTCTATCTGCCATGTCTCCATCCTTGACCCCATTAAACGAGAGCTCATGACTCTCTCTAATGTTCCCGAAAGGTTGAGAACATCTCACCCTGGATACAAGATCAGAGTCACACCGAACGGCGTGGAGGTCGAAGGCCCCACCCTAGATGGAGCTGAGAAACTGAAGAGCGAGCTGATGGAGTTCCTTGTTGGCGTGTCGCAGGTCCAAGTGTCCGTCAGTGCTCTGAAAGCTGACTTTCTCCAGAGACAGGATGTCAGAGACAAGCTGACAGCAATGCTGAAGGACCAGGGGCTGCCCTGCTCCTACATGCTGAAGGGGGGGGTGATGACTTTATGTTCCACGTCCATGCAGATGGTGAACCAGGCATGTGAGGTGATAAAGAGCACGGTCAGTGAGTTTGTCCTTAATGTGAAGCCTGAGCATGAGTACATAATCTGCTCTGAGGACTGGAAAACCTTCCTCCTGAGTCAGGACACCTGCAGCACCGAAACCTCACCCCAGGGGGATGCCATCGCCGTGGTGACGCTGAAGGATGTGGAGCTGGAGGTGAAGGAGAACATCACTCGGTTCCTCAGCACTCCCATTCAGAGCGAGAAAGTCCTCAGCATGCAGCCTGCTATGCTCACCTACATCCAGCTGCACCATCAACAGCTGCTCAGGGACATGTCTGAGGTCATCATCTTCCCCCTGGACACCGGAGACGGCCTGAGCGTGAGCTATATTTAAATCACTTAAAAAGCTACGATTAAAAGAAAAACTAAAGAAAAAAAATATATATATATATTTTTTTTATGTGTTTATTTATTTAATATTTACAAATATTATAATACAACAAAATGTTTAATATTTTATTTATCACGTATTTGTTTAGTCATTTTACTTTAGTGAACTTCATAAATATAATATCATGAATAATGTAGTTAGTGATCAAAAATATAAATGATTGGCATTTCTACAGAATTTGCATAATTGTTTGCTATTGTAAAATATTTTAAAATGATTTATTAGGATGATATTAGGATGTTTACATTTACATTGTTTACATTTACATTGTTTACATTTACATTGTTTATATTTACATTGTTTACATTTACATTATTTACATTTACATTATTTGCATTTATATTAATTGCATTTACTCGTTTTTATTATTTACATTGTTTACATTTACATTATTTATATTTACATTAGATACATTTACATTATTAACATTATTTAAATTATTTACATTATTTACATTAATTACATTTACTCTTTTTTATTATTTACATTATATTTACATTATTTACATTTACATTATTTACATAATTTCTTGTCCATGTCACCCAGATGAGGATGAGGTTCCCTTCTGAGTCTGGTTTTTCTCAAGGTTTCTTCCTCAGATCATCTCAGGGAGTTTTTCCTCACCGCCGTCACCTCAGACTTGGTCATTAGAGACATTAGAGATAAACAATAACTTAATTTAATTTTAAAAAATGTAGAATTTTTTAATAGAAAAGCTTTGAGACATCGTGAAGTGTTAAAAGCAATTGAATTGAAATGTGTGTGTGTGTGTGTGTGTGTGTGTGTGTGTGTGTGTGTGTGTGTGTGTGTGTGTTGCTGGACAGATCCAGGGAAACCCCACGGCGGTTCAGACAGTGGCGGAGGTTTTATCCAGCGTGGTGGACTCCACGTACACTAAGGTCATCACGGTGACTCAGCCCGGCATCGCTCGCTTCCTGTTGCACGATGACGAGGGGTTGAGCATCCTGGGAGAGATGACCGCCAAGTTCCAGGTCTACATCAACCTGGAGATGGTGCACTGGGAACCGCTGGAGGAACAGGTACTGATCACAAGCACTGTATACGTGTGTGTGTGTGTGTGTGTGTGTGTTTCTGTCACTTTTAATAGCACTGTTTGTGCAGCTACTGTTTAAACTCTGTATAAAGTTCTTTAATTTCATTAACATTAAGATTCAGTCATGTAGCGTGTTAAAGAAACCGTTTAGAATCCGTCCGGATCTGGTTTTGTGTTTTTTACCTTTTTTTTTTTACAGAAATCTGACGTTAAAGATAAAGATCGAAAACTACAATAAAGTGAATAATAAAACGTTCGGTTTCTTCTTCCATCAGGACATCTTCGCTATGGCCTGGAAAATGATGTCGAGTCAGAACTTCACGAGGAGTTCGGCTCAGGGTTTAGCGGATCCGAGGGCTAGCGCTGATAAACACACATCAGGTTTCTGTCTTTACTTTTCTCCCATCTGTTCTGTTCTCACACGATTCTGATGAGCACTGACCACCTTCACCTTCTCACATGTTCTCAGCTCAGATAGAAGAGGCTAAGAAGATACTGGGGTTTCTGGAGAGCGATCGCTCTCACACGGCGGCGGCAGAGGTGGCGGAGGTGGAAATGGATCTGTACTCGGCTCCCACGTCCTCGGGAGAACAGGTAACAGGAACAGGAGCAGGTTCTCCTCAACATGGAAGGTTCCACATGTTAACATCAGTGTGATTTGATTCTCCAGTCGACACATCGAATATATAAATAAATAGTGCACGTGTGTGTAGCTTTCTGGCTAATGAGACAACAGATCGTTATTCATTAGTGAGATTTTTTTCCAGACGATGCGATAACGAGATAATGAGATACGAGACAGTGAGATATTTTCTAGATAATCAGCCATTAAGAAGGTTTCTAGTAAAGTATTTTAGATTTGTAAATGTGGGAGGTTTGTTTTCATGTCGGATTCATTTAATGAGACAATGAGATACTTTCGGATAATTAGATATCGTCAGCACGACGAGATAATGAGATATCGAGATATTTTTTGAGGTAGAACTTCCTGAAATCGTTCTTTGTAAGTCACATATAAGACCTCTGTGATGTGCCTCATGGTCTTAAAGGCAGCGTCTCGTTCGTCTCCCTTTAGATGGAAACACAGGAGTCCGTTAAAGCTGAGAGTCAGCAGGAGGACGTCGTCAGTCTGGATGAAGATGCTTATCTCTCCCTGGCCATCCAGATGTCATTGGAGGCAAGTCAGAACCCAGAGCAGCTGGAGGAAGAAGAGCTACAGAAAGTCCTCCAGCTCTCCAAAGACGAGGCGATGCCCATGGACGAGGGCCAAGAGCTGGTGAAGGCGGTGGACGTGTCCCTGCAGGAGGCCATCAGCTCGGCCAACACGGCGCAGATCGAGGTGTTTGCGTGTTACACACATGACCTGGTGCGTGTAGACATTGCTCTGGGGAAGAAGGTGGGTTTAAGGCAGCATGAGGAGAAACTGCAGCACAAGAGCTTCAGGAAGCTCTCACGCTTCCATCGGCGCTGCCTGGACCTCATCAAAAGGAAGCACGCCGTAGAAATCCAGATCCAGGGCACCACAGCCGTCGTCTCAGGGTTTAAGAACTACGTCACCGAAGCGCTGCCCGAACTGAACGAGCTGCTGGGGAGAGCAGAAGGGAGCACCACAGACGCCGAGATCCTGAAGACCGTGCAGTGGGTGTGGCACGACCGCGAGCGCTCGGCGGTGACGCCGTACTCACCAGAGGCCACACTGTTCATCGAAAACGCCTGGAGAGTAAAACAGGACAAGCTGGACATCCTGTTCAACAACCAGCCCTACACCATCGATTTCACAAAGATGCTGGAGTTCAGCGTGTCGTCCGGGCGATCCGTGCCCATCTCACGGAAACTCATCAGCTCTGTCGATCTGTACACGGAATTCCAAGGTCAGGATTAGAGTCGGGAACGTTCATGCTGTTCCTATCACGTAAATATTATATGAATATAATACGGCTTCATGCGGACATCATCGGGGAATACCTGTGTGTCAGTGGCAGCTTTTACGACCTGAAACACTCTGTTTTACCCCATAGTGACTTCTCCTGGTGAACAAATCCAATCTGGTATAAATTAGCATCAAACTTTTATATATATATTATATATTAAACTGATGACCGTGTCTGACACTCTTTAACTCTCACACACTCATCCTTCAGTATCACTCCTGCCCCATTTCTCCTCCTATCCACACCGTAACACACCGGTTTGTACCCCACTCCAATACCACATACTTTACTCTCCTTCAACACCTTCCTTCTCTCCATCATGTCCCCCAGCTCAGACCTGTACTCCTGCCCTTCCTCTTCTCCCTGTGCCTACACACCCTTCCCCCTCCTCTCCTTCCTCCACCAACAGTAGTCCAGTTTCTGATCTCTATTTATATGGGATTGGGACGGGGACAGAAGTCACTGGCTTGCAAACCTGAGGCTAGATTATATACTCATATACTATATATGTACTTATTTATATTTATATATAATCAGTTGAACGAATGTAAAAGTCTTCCGTCTGTCTTTGACGTTTCAGAGGATTACAGTCTGCTGTCAGACGTCCCAGACGCCGTGAGACTGGAGAAAGATTCTGAAGAATATAACGAAGTCGCTGCAGATTTCTTTAGCAGCCTCACCGATCAGAGCAGCGTCCAGATCGTACAGGTGAAGCAGGTCGCTTTAGAAAGCTTACACTGAACGAGCTGTTACCATAGAAACAATAATCCCGCCTACTGTCAGAACCGTGACTGTTCAGCGTAGTAGAAGCTGTGAGCGTGTGTGGAGCGAGCGTATGGAGGTAACCGTATGAACCTGTCGTGTGCAGGTGGAGAAGCTGACGAACCGGCTGCTGTACAGTCAGTACCTGCTGAAGAAGGCCGACATGGAGCAGAAGGTCCGGAGTGATGTGGAGCGGATGCTGTATCACGGCACCAGCGAGAGCAGCGTGAAAGAGATCTGCATCCACGGCTTCAACAGGAGCTTCTGCGGCAAAAACGGTAACACGACGATCCACCTGAGCTCCACCTGAGCTCCACCTGAGCTTCTCATGAACTCCACCTGAGCTCCACCTGAGCTCGTCATGAGCTTATTAAACTCACCTCCACTGAGTTCTCACGCTTTAAACACAAACGCTCCGCTTTACCCCCGAGGCAGTTTGAGTGCAGGTTCGGAGCCTAATTTAGAACCAGTTCTTTCTTTATCAACACCCAAAGCACCGGCTCTGAACCAGGAACCAGGTTCTTAAGTAGCATCAAAACGTCGCTGGGCTAGACTTAAGAACCGCTTGTGTCAGGGGCTGTGGGCCGGGCTACAGTTAGCGCATTTGGTAATGTACCGGGGGAAGGGCTACAGTTAGCACATTTGGTAATGTACCGGGGGGAAGGGCTACAGTTAGCACATTTGGTAATGTACATTGGGCTGGGGGCGGGGCTACAGTTAGCACATTTGGTAATGTACATTGGGCTGGGGGCGGGGCTACAGTTAGCGCATTTGGTAATGTACCGGGGGCGGGGCTACAGTTAGCACATTTGGTAATGTACATTGGGGCGGGGCTGTGGGCGGGGCTACTGTTAGCGCATTTGATAATGTACCTTAAGTATACTAATGTTTAATACACTTTTACTTTACCGCGATATGATACATTATCAGCACACATGATAGTAGGTAGCTACATGCTAAGGCTAACTTTTTTCTGTGTTAATGATAAAATAACGTTAAGTACTTTCTCCATCACAACCTGCGTTTATACAGATTACACGGAGCCGCACGTACACGTCGGATTCGCCACGTTTTGGTGTTAATGTAGGTTCACAAAGCCATGAGCATTAACAGTAAAGTAACATCCACCATTGTTGTTGTTGTTGTGTTTGTCGCTGCTGCGCTAACGTCGCTGTGACACGTGACACGTATACAGTGACGTCACACTCTGCACTGTGACGCTCTCTAACTGATGGAAAGGCAAACCGGTTCTTAGAAGGTTCTCCAGTGGAACCAACTCTGAACCAGCACTCGCTCTGAACCAGCACCCGGGTCTTTGTGGTGTAAAAGGGGCATTAGACAGGTTTGAGATAAGCTCCGCCCACTGTGTCACAGTGTTTAGGATGAGCTGATGTGTGCTGAACGCAGCACAGAGTTAATCCTGTTACTACATACTACACTGTGCACTTGTACATACATTAAGGAGTGAGTTTGGGTGTTTCTTCTCTCTCACACAGCCACGGCGTACGGACAGGGCGTGTACTTCGCCGTCAAATCCGCATACTCTTTCTCGGACACCTACTCCCCCCCCAACGCTGACGGACACAAGTTCATCTTCGTAGCCAAGGTCCTGACGGGAGACTTCACCCAGGGAAAGCACGACATGAGGACGGCTCCCCTCAGACAGGGCTCCGACATCCCGGTGCGCTTCCACAGCGTCGTGGACAGCATGAAGGAGCCCAGTCTGTTCGTCATCTTTAACGACACACAGGCGTATCCTCAGTATCTCATCACCTGCCTGAAGGCTCCCGAGTGATGACACACACTTCCTCCTCTGTATCTCGTCTCTGCTCCTCTGACTCACACACACATGTTAATCTGAACTTTAACCTTCACACACAAAATCAAACCAGACTTATTAATTAACAGACAGTGAACACTGTACTTTATCTGTGAGACTTATAAATAAAGGGTGTAAATTTGGTGTGTGTGAGTGTGTGTGAGTGTCTGTGTCTCTGTGTGAGTGTG
>NC_062541.1:1420899-1425899 GCF_022655615.1 Tachysurus fulvidraco | reverse complement strand
GTGTGTGTGTGTGTGTGTGTGTGTGTGTAGTTATGTCCTGACCCTTATAACAGACGGTATGAGAAGCGTGAGAGCGTTTCACTTTGACAAGGCGGCCGCCAGCGTCCTCACCACCTGTGTGAGTGTCACACCTAAAGCATGATGGGAACTCAGAGCTACACCCACACTTACCCCATCACACCCACACCACTATAAAGCTTATAATGTCTCTTATTGTGGTGCAGATGGTGACGATGGAGCCGGGGTTCCTGTTCCTGGGCTCTAGACTGGGGAACTCTCTGCTGCTGAAGTACACAGAGAAACTGCAGGAGGGCGCCACTGAGGACGGCAAAGAGAAGGAGCGAGACAAGGACAAGGACAAACAGGTCACTGGGGGCGTGTCCTAAACCACATACCCTGAATACTATATAGGCCACATAAACACTATTCACTGTGTGTGTGTGTGTGTGTGTGTGTGTGTGTGTGTGTGTGTGTGTGTGTGTGTGTGTGTGTCTCACTCTGATCCTGACTCGGTGACGTTCTCTTGGGTTTTTAATTTGCAGGAAGAACCACCAAACAAGAAGAAGCGCGTGGACTCGAGCACTAGCTGGACAGGTGTGTGTGTGTGCGCGAGTGTGTGTGTGCACGTGCGAGTGTGTGCGCAACTATTTGTGTGCGTGCGCGAGTGTGTGTGTGTGTGTGCGCGCGCGAGTGTATGTGTGTGTGTGTGTGTGTGTGTGTGTGTGCGCGTGAGTGTATGTGTGTGCGCGTGAGTGTATGTGTGTGCGCGTGAGTGTATGTGTGTGCGCGTGAGTGTATGTGTGTGCGTGTGAGTGTATGTGTGTGTGTGTGTGTGTGTGTGCGCGTGAGTGTATGTGTGTGCGCGTGAGTGTATGTGTGTGCGCGTGAGTGTATGTGTGTGCGCGTGAGTGTATGTGTGTGCGCGTGAGTGTATGTGTGTGCGTGTGAGTGTGTGTGTGTGTGTGTGTGCGCGTGAGTGTATGTGTGTGCGCACGCGCGAGTGTGTGTGTGCGCGCGCACGCGCGAGTGTGTGTGTGCGCGCGCAAGTGTGTGTGTGTGTATATATATCTCATTATCATACTAAACTCGTGTGTGTGTGTGTGTGTGTGTGTGTGTGTGTGTGTGTGTGTGTGTGTGTGGCAGGAAAGTCCTCCATGTTGGATGAACTGGATGAGATTGAGGTTTATGGCAGTGAAGCTCAGTCAGGCACTCAGCTGGCCACCTACACCTTTGAGGTGAGTTTGTACATGTGTGTGTGACTGAGACGTGTGTGTGTGTGACTGAGACGTGTGTGTGTGACTGAGACGTGTGTGTGTGACTCTGAGACGTGTGTGTGTGTGACTCTGAGACGTGTGTGTGTGTGACTGAGACGTGTGTGTGTGTGACTGAGACGTGTGTGTGTGACTGAGACGTGTGTGTGTGTGACTGAGACGTGTGTGTGTGACTCTGAGACGTGTGTGTGTGGCTCTGAGACGTGTGTGTGTGGCTCTGAGACGTGTGTGTGTGGCTCTGAGACGTGTGTGTGTGGCTCTGAGACGTGTGTGTGTGACTGAGACGTGTGTGTGTGGCTCTGAGACGTGTGTGTGTGGCTCTGAGACGTGTGTGTGTGGCTCTGAGACGTGTGTGTGTGGCTCTGAGACGTGTGTGTGTAACTGAGACGCGTGTGTGACTGAGACGCGTGTGTGACTGAGACGCGTGTGTGACTGAGACGCGTGTGTGACTGAGACGCGTGTGTGACTGAGACGTGTGTGTGTGTGACTGAGACGTGTGTGTGACTGAGACGTGTGTGTGTGTGTGTGTGACTGAGACGTGTGTGTGTGTGTGTGTGACTGAGACGTGTGTGTGTGTGACTGAGACGTGTGTGTGTGTGACTGAGACGTGTGTGTGTGTGACTGAGACGTGTGTGTGTGTGACTGAGACGTGTGTGTGTGTGACTGAGACGTGTGTGTGTGTGTGACTGAGACGTGTGTGTGTGACTGAGACGTGTGTGTGTGACTGAGACGTGTGTGTGTGACTGAGACGTGTGTGTGACTGAGACGTGTGTGTGACTGAGACGTGTGTGTGACTGAGACGTGTGTGTGACTGAGACGTGTGTGTGTGTGTGACTGAGACGTGTGTGTGTGTGACTGAGACGTGTGTGTGTGTGTGTGACTGAGACGTGTGTGTGTGTGACTGAGACGTGTGTGTGTGTGACTGAGACGTGTGTGTGTGTGACTGAGACGTGTGTGTGTGTGACTGAGACGTGTGTGTGTGTGACTGAGACGTGTGTGTGTGTGACTGAGACGTGTGTGTGTGACATCACAGCTTGCTTTTACACTTTTTATGGCTGTGTGTCCTGCCGGCAGGTGAACACTGTTTCCTGGTGTCGGTGTGGGTGTCGGTGTGGGTGTCGGTGTTGGTGTTGGTGTCGGTGTGGGTGTGGGTGTGGGTGTCGGTGTGGGTGTCGGTGTGGGTGTCGGTGTGGGTGTCGGTGTGGGTGTCGGTGTGGGTGTGGGTGTCGGTGTGGGTGTGGGTGTGGGTGTTGGTGTGGGTGTGGGTGTGGGTGTTGGTGTGGGTGTTGGTGTGGGTGTGGGTGTGGGTGTGGGTGTTGGTGTCGGTGTGGGTGTTGGTGTCGGTGTGGGTGTTGGTGTGGGTGTTGGTGTTGGTGTGGGTGTTGGTGTGGGTGTGGGTGTTGGTGTCGGTGTGGGTGTGGGTGTTGGTGTGGGTGTGGGTGTGGGTGTGTGTCACTCCCAGTGTGTTGTGTGTTTTGCAGGTGTGTGACAGCATCCTGAACATCGGGCCGTGTGTGAACGCGTCGATGGGAGAACCTGCCTTCCTGTCAGAAGAGGTGATTCTGGTGTAATAATAATCAGACACACATCACTGGTAACTGTTAGGGGTTTAAACTCAAACCATTCTGTGTCCTTCAGTTCCAGAGTAACCCTGAGCCTGACCTGGAGGTGGTGGTGTGCTCCGGGTACGGCAAGAACGGTGCCATGTCTGTCCTACAGGTAAACCTCCACCCTGAGGTGTCTCTCCTAGGTCACAAGTGGTTACTATGGAAACCAAAGAGACATCTAGTGATTACTGCCTCATTGAGTTGTGTTGTGTTGTGTTACATTGTCACACACTCCCTCATTGTGTTGTGTTACATTGTCACACACTCCCTCATTGTGTTGTGTTACATTGTCACACACTCCCTCATTGTGTTGTGTTACATTGTCACACACTCCCTCATTGTGGTGTGTTGTGTTACATTGTCACACACTCCCTCATTGTGTTGTGTTACATTGTCACACACTCCCTCTTTGTGTTGTGTTACATTGTCACACACTCCCTCATTGTGGTGTGTTGTGTTACATTGTCACACACTCCCTCATTGTGTTGTGTTACATTGTCACACACTCCCTCATTGTGTTGTGTTACATTGTCACACACTCCCTCATTGTGGTGTGTTGTTACATTGTCACACACTCCCTCATTGTGGTGTGTTGTGTTACATTGTCACACACTCCCTCATTGTGTTGTGTTACATTGTCACACACTCCCTCATTGTGTTGTGTTACATTGTCACACACTCCCTCATTGTGTTGTGTTGTGTTACATTGTCACACACTCCCTCATTGTGTTGTGTTACATTGTCACACACTCCCTCATTGTGTTGTGTTACATTGTCACACACTCCCTCATTGTGTTGTGTTACATTGTCACACACTCCCTCATTGTGTTGTGTTGTGTTACATTGTCACACACTCCCTCATTGTGTTGTGTTGTTACATTGTCACACACTCCCTCATTGTGTTGTGTTGTGTTACATTGTCACACACTCCCTCATTGTGTTGTGTTACATTGTCACACACTCCCTCATTGTGTTGTGTTACATTGTCACACACTCCCTCATTGTGTTGTGTTGTGTTACATTGTCACACACTCCCTCATTGTGTTGTGTTGTGTTACATTGTCACACACTCCCTCATTGTGTTGTGTTACATTGTCACACACTCCCTCATTGTGTTGTGTTGTGTTACATTGTCACACACTCCCTCATTGTGTTGTGTTACATTGTCACACACTCCCTCATTGTGTTGTGTTGTTACATTGTCACACACTCCCTCATTGTGTTGTGTTGTGTTACATTGTCACACACTCCCTCATTGTGTTGTGTTGTGTTACATTGTCACACACTCCCTCATTGTGGTGTGTTGTGTTACATTGTCACACACTCCCTCATTGTGTTGTGTTGTGTTACATTGTCACACACTCCCTCATTGTGTTGTGTTGTGTTACATTGTCACACACTCCCTCATTGTGTTGTGTTACATTGTCACACACTCCCTCATTGTGTTGTGTTGTGTTACATTGTCACACACTCCCTCATTGTGTTGTGTTACATTGTCACACACTCCCTCATTGTGGTGTGTTGTGTTACATTGTCACACACTCCCTCATTGTGGTGTGTTGTGTTACATTGTCACACACTCCCTCATTGTGTTGTGTTGTGTTACATTGTCACACACTCCCTCATTGTGTTGTGTTACATTGTCACACACTCCCTCATTGTGGTGTGTTGTGTTACATTGTCACACACTCCCTCATTGTGTTGTGTTACATTGTCACACACTCCCTCATTGTGTTGTGTTACATTGTCACACACTCCCTCATTGTGTTGTGTTACATTGTCACACACTCCCTCATTGTGTTGTGTTGTGTTACATTGTCACACACTCCCTCATTGTGTTGTGTTGTGTTACATTGTCACACACTCCCTCATTGTGGTGTGTTGTGTTGTTACTTTCATCAACATGCTCATCATTAACACACTCATTAACACGCCCATTAACACGCCCATTAACACACTCATTAACACGCCCATTAACACACTCATTAACACGCCCATTAACACACTCATTAACACGCCCATTAACACACTCATTAACACGCCCATTAACACACTCATTAACACGCCCATTAACACACTCATTAACACGCCCATTAACACACTCATTGACACGCCCATTAAC
>NC_062541.1:1383399-1403399 GCF_022655615.1 Tachysurus fulvidraco | reverse complement strand
CTCACTCACTCTCATGCACACACACACACACACACACTCACTCTCGCTCAGGTCACTCTCACTCATACACACTCTCACTCACTCTCATGCACACACACACACACACACTCACTCAGGTCACTCTCACTCACTCAAACACACACACACTCAGGCACTCTTTTCTCTGACTCAGCTCTCCTCTGTTTATGGTCTCATTACTGTTTATCTTAACATGCTGATGAGGCACTTATACTCACGTGTGTGTGTGTGTGTTAGGATGCTGCACACCGACCGACGTACTCTACAGAACGCAGTGCGGAACATTCTGGATGGAGAGTTGCTGAATAAATACCTGTATCTGAGCACGATGGAGCGCAGCGAGTTGGCCAAGAAGATCGGCACCACAGCCGACATCGTGAGTCTCATCACACAATAAATACAAAGTCTCTCTGCTCTTATCGTTTTACCTTCATTTCATTTTCTACTTCTCCCTTGTAGATTTTGGAGGATCTTCTGGAGATCGATCAAGTCACAGCTCATTTCTGAGTCCCCTGCTTCTCTCTCTCACACACACACACACACACACACACACACACACACACACACACACACACACACACGGCGTGTAGTTCCAGAGCAGTGGATATACGCCACCTTTTCTTTATGTTTAATCCGATTTATGTTGATAAACGTGTCAGTCACGTGTTCTGTAGAATATTTTGTATGCAAAAAGATGTGAATTAAAACTCTTTTCAGGATTCAGACTCAGACCTCTGATTTACCAGGAAACGCTCTTTAAAAATGAACAGAATTTAAATTCATGTAAATGGGGGCAATTACTTATGGGCAAAATGTAGAGGTGTTTCTCTAGTGCACATAGTGTCCTCTATCTAGGGCTCAGTGAGTGGTAGATAGATTCATAACTTAGTAACCTGGGGCCAGTTTTAAGTTTAATCTGGGTCAAAATCATCCGGATTTGGAAATCCCATTTTTTTCTATTCAGGTAATCCGTCTTACTTTTATGCCGCTTTTTCAAAACAACATTGGATTGTTTCACCCTGATCCACACACACCGTTTTCAAGATGACCAAATCCGGATTACCGGTGCTCTAAATGGGACAACGTATCACAACGTGGGCTACCAGCTATGTAAAGAACAGGTAGAAGAGTCAAAACCCAAAAATAACAAACATCCCACTCATTCACTCATTATCTACAGCTTATCCGAACTTCTCGGGTCACAGGGAGCCTGTGCCTATCTCAGGCGTCATCAGGCATCGAGGCAGGATACACCCTGGACGGAGTGCCAACCCATCACAGGGCACACACACTCTCATTCACTCACACACACACACACACTACGGACAATTTTCCAAAGATGCCAATCAACCTACCATGCATGTCTTTGGACCGGGGGAGGAAACCGGAGTACCCGGAGGAAACCCCCGAGGCACGGGGAGAACATGCAAACTCCACACACACAAGGTGGAGGCGGAGGCGGGAATCGAACCCCAACCCTGGAGGTGTGAGGCGAACGTACTAACCACTAAACCACCGTGCCCCCAAACATCCCACTTCCATTCATAATTTCTTTTATGTCCCCTCATCTGAGTCATAAAAGAATAAATAAATATACATTAACAAATACATTGTGGATATTTTGAAAACGTCTTAAAAAAATAATAAAATGGCTAAAATGTCCGATAGTTAACAAAATAAAGAATGTTCAGGGTTCTTTTTCATCCGAGGACAAGAGAGCAGCATCTCCAAGCTCTGCTTTTAGGAGGCGGATCTGAAGCTTTGTTTTGGTTTGCTGCAGTTTGCTGCCAGGAATATCTGTGCTTCTGCTCTTTCAGTCTCTCATATTAGAAATAATTCATAGGCATCGTCGTTATTATTCGGCGAACGAAGCTACAAGCCTCTTTTCTGAGCTCCTGTGACTGCTGACTCTACCAGTGAGGATCCAGGTTGTTTTTCAATAATATTGCTGAGATCCAGAATGAAGGTTTCCTCTGCATTAGGACGAACTGGCTCACTTTCCTCTACAATCGTAGGCTCACCATCCTCTACAACACCTTTAATCCCGTGCAGAGCTTTAGAGTTCTCACCTCCAATAATGTCCAGAATCACATCTGTGTATTCACCTTTCTTAAAAGGTTTGTTGCCTGTTTGGGTGTTTTTCGCGTTTTGGTGGAAGAGGATACCGTCAAAGGGTGTACGTTGAGCGTGCACTACCACTGGAGCAATACACCACTGAATAACTGTATGCTCGCTTTCGCTTTGGGAATGCTGATATTAAGTACATTGTACATTGTCAGGACAAAACTTCAACGGAGAACCCGAAGGAGTCACAGTCTGTCTGTGGAAGAACAGGTCCTCATTGGTCTGTGCTTATATGCATCTGGGACTTTCTACCAAGTAGTTGGTGACAATATAGGAGTGGAAAAATCAACTGTGAGTGATGTAGTGAAAGCTGTGTCAATTGCATTGGCCAGCCTGGCCAATCAGTTTGTTTCACTTCAAAAGGATGTCCAGATTTCCCAGACCAAGCACAATTTTTCTCTTTTGGGGAACATGCCCAATACTATCGGGGTTATTGACTGCACTCGTGTGCATATCCAAGCACCTCATGAGAAGGATTGGGAGTACATCAACCGAAAGTGGAGGCGCAGCATCAACATCCAACTTGTGGGCGACACTGACCTCATCATCACAAACTGTTGTGAAGTGGCCTGGGTCTGTTCATGATGCACGTATCCTGAGAGAGAGTGCTTTATACAGAGAGCTCCAAACCAACCGACCGGATGGCATAATATCAGGAGACAGTGCCTATCCACTCCTACCATGGCTGATGACTCCTTTTCTTGCAGCAACCACACCTGTGCAGGCACGCTTCAACACCGCTCATTGCAAAACAAGATGTGCAATTGAGCGTTTAAATGGAGTTCTGAAGAGACGCTTTGCATGCCTTAACTTGCGAGTGGAACCACAGGGAGCATGCAACATAATACTAGCGTGTATCGTCCTGCACAACATCGCTACCAGGTGCAATGTCCCTCTCTGTGATGATGTTTATGATGCACCTGAGCCTGTTGAAGAACCAGACCTACCTCTGGCATTCTGTCCGAACGAGGGCCTGACTGGACGTATAGTAAAGGATGCAATTGTTAGACATTATTTTTGACAGGCTCATGTCTGATGATTGTTTCTTTTAAATTAATATACGGTGATGAATGACAGAAAAATGGAAGATATTATTTGTGTTTGTAATTTAAATCTGTTTGGGAGATTATTTCATTATTTCATTATTTTTACTTCACTATACTGAATAGCTTCATTGGTAGCCTATGTCTGCTATATCTACTTTATCACTGTTACAACGGTTACACAAGTCTGCAAAATATTATATACACTAAATGATACAAATTTATTATTTGACCCATTTTAAAGTTTTACTACATTTTCCTCCTGGAATCCACCTTGTAATGCTCCCCCTTTTGGGATCGGGATAATCCTGTTTTCTTGGATCAAAGTTATCCGAATCCTACTGACAAGTTTTGGACAACACAAGCTGAAGGTTTGATCCAGATTAAAACTAGGATTGGATTCCGTAATCTAATCGGATTTCAGATTCCTTCTTTCCCTTTTGAACAACTCATTTTCAGATTTTGATCCAACCAAAATCCGGTCAGCTTACCTTTAAACAACTGGCCGCTGGACACTTTAAGATCAGTTTGTTTTTTTTGCTGAATAAATGTTTCCTCATCCCGCCATCAGAGCAGGAAAAAGGAGAAGAATCAAACTGAGGAGGAGAAAAAGAATAAGGTGCTGCAGTGTTGAGTCTGTGTTGCAGTGTTGAGTCAGTGCTGCGGTGTTGAGTCAGTGCCCGCGGTGTTGAGTCCGTGCCATTTTTATTCACCATTTCTCCCAGTTTTAATCTCCACAGCTCACTGGTAGCAGTTACAGGATTCAGAATGAACATCAACTTTCCTTTTTTTAATAAATCATTTATACATTAAACACAAACGACTGCTTCATGTCACTGCTGTCAGTGTCACAGGGTTTACATTCAAATTCAACATTAAAGTCAAACAGTAATAAATGTTACATGATGGAAGTGAGGCGAGACGGTTGTCACGTCCCACAGGTGAGTGAGAGGGTCGTCACGTCCCACAGGTGAGTGAGAGGGTCGTCACGTCCCACAGGTGAGTGAGAGGGTCGTCACGTCCCACAGGTGAGTGAGACGGTCGTCTCATCCCACAGGTGAGTCGAGACGGTCGTCACGTCCAACAGGTGTGTGAGACGGTCGTCATGTCCCACAGGTGAGTGAGACGGTCTTCACGTCCCACAGGTGAGTGAGACGGTCGTCACGTCCCACAGGTTAGTGAGACGGCCCTCACGTCCCACAGGTGAGTGAGACGGTCATCACGTCCCACAGGTGAGTGAGACGGTCATCACGTCCCACAAGAACTTCTTCTGCACTCAGACGATCCAGAGATTTGTGTTCGATTCATTACAATATGGCACTTGGGATAACCGAGTTAAACTCAGATTAACTACAGATTACAATTTTAAACTTTAAAGCTTTGTAATTATTTAAAAATAATCTGTTTCTTCACTTCGCTGCACGACTGCAGGGTCTTTTACGATGCTGTGCGTATGTTTTCACCCCCTTCAACCGTTACAACCGGGAACTGAAATGAATTGAGCTGCGATTTTATTTCAGAAATCTACACAAAACATCCCATAATACTCAACCGATATGATTTATAAAACGGAATTATGTAAATGTTCTGATTTGTATAAGTATTGGCCCCCATTGCCATGAAACCGTTGGGACTCTAGTTACTTTCAGGGGTCACGCGATTAAAGAGTCATGTGACCTGCTGAGAACGGCGCCAGGATGAAGAGCAGCCAAACAAGTGTGGGACAAATTTTAGGAATAGATTTTATTATTATTATTATTATTATTATTATTATTATTATTATTATTATTATATATTATTAACACACATATTTTCGATCAGCAGTCAACACGGTCAGAACACGTGCATCCTTACAGTCTTAGTTTAACCATAAGGGAGACGATGTGTCCCTTAGTGACCTCACTGATCAGCCAGTCAATGCCCCTGAAGTGTGTGGAGCACAAAAGGGTTCAATGTAGAATAGAAGAGGTAGAAAATACTCTGTGCCCATGTCCGAGTAAAGCATTAGGACCTGAAGCATTAGAGAGACTCTCAGACTTTGCCATCAGTAAACTGTAATTTAGGACAGCGTTAGCAAAATAATTGCATCTCGTCTCCAACACGTCTCTAGTGGAGGTCACTCGACTTATGTCTCAGGTGTTAACAGAATCAGAGCTTATGAAGGTACTGTGAATGTTAATAGTACATACTTTAATAACCTTTATATTATACTGTAATTACGGTCTCACACGCGCCAGCAAAGAGTCATGAGCTTTGTGCGGAAGAAGGAAGAAACTGTAAGCATTTACATTTACAGCATTTAGCAGACGCCCTTATATCCAGAGCGACTGACATTTGATCTCATTTTTATACAACTTAGCAATTGAGGGTTAAGGGCCTTGCTCAGGGGCAAAGCAGTGGCAGCTTGGTGGACATAGGAATCAAACTCACACCCTTCCGTTTGGTAGTCCAACACCTTAACCACTAGGCTACCACAGGCCCCAAGCGAACACATGAAGATTTTGTCCGATCAGCTGTTGGATACAGTGGAAGGGCCAACAGTAAAGATAATGTATTAGATGATAAGGGGCCAACAGTCCAGATAATGTATTAGATGATAAGGGGCCAACAGTCCAGATAATGTATTAGATGATAAGGGGCCAACAGTACAGATAATGTACAGTATTAGATGATAAGGGGCCAACAGTAAAGATAATGTATTAGATGATAAGGGGCCAACAGTAAAGATAATGTATTAGATGATAAGGGGCCAACAGTAAAGATAATGTATTAGATGATAAGGGGCCAACAGTCCAGATAATGTATTAGATGATAAGGGGCCAACAGTCCAGATAATGTATTAGATGATAAGGGGCCAACAGTCAGATCATGATTTGATGGCCTTTTATTGGAATACAGAAATGCTCTGGCTTTCCTACACCTTACTTGTTCTAATCAAACAGTGAGAAGTAACTTGGACAGGTCAGCAATCTGGGAGCGAGATACTGATGTTAGGATAAAAGTCATCCCTGAGTAATTCCCATGCAGAGACCAGGTGAGAACAGAGCTGCCCTAAGAGAGAGGAGACGTGGAACTGTTGTGGAAAATAAGGGCATTAGGTAAAAGATTGTAGAAAAAAGCAGCAAGATATCAGAAGAAATTTACAGCATGACCCCTTTCCTTTTTGTGAGGACGTGATGGTCCAGCGGTCAAGGTGCTGGGTTCCTAATCAGAAGATCGGGGTTCAAGCTCACAAGCTGCTGAGACATCTATGTTGGGTTCTTGAGCAAGGTTCTTAACCTCACCTGCTCCAGGGGCGCCGCACGATGGCTGACCCTGTGCTCTGACCCCAGGCTCATAATAGCCTGGGATATGTGAAAATTGTGGGGAAGTCGTGACCTAATGGTTAGAGTTTGACTCCTCACGCTAAGGTTGTGGGTTCGAGTCTCGGACCGGCTATACCACGACTGAGGTGCCCTTGAATAAGGTATGTCATGTCATTTGTCACATTTACATTTACAGCATTTAGCAGACGCCCTTATATCTAGAGCAACTTACATTTTTATACAACTGAGCAATTGAGGGTTAAGGGCCTTACTTAGGGGCCCAGCGGTGGCAGTCTGGTGGACGTACGTATCTTTTGTAAGAGTTATTAGAGCTCTCAAAGGGGGAAATTGTGTTTTATTAAATTTTATTACTAGTATATTAATCATGTGGAAGCCAAATCAACTTTACGTTAGTCGTGTGGTTCCTGTCTCACAGGAAAGGGAAGGGGAAGTAACTCAGGATATCATCTGTCTCTGTCCCATTTGTCCCATTGTTAAAGTCCCACTTGTTCATGATTCACTTCAAGGTCTGAGACAAGAAGGAAAGCCAAGTGTAAGGGCTGAACTTTGCTCTGATAACTCAGTGTGTTGTGCTGATAGCACGGCTGTCGTCTCCTTCCATGCTTTTATCGTCACCTGAGTGTTTTGTTTCTATCTGAAGGAAAAATGTGTAGAATTACAATAAATTACAACTTTAGTCAGACTGAATGTCTGACGTTCATCGTGTCTCTACAATAAAGACGACTGCACCAGGAAAAGTCTTATTATTATGATTATTATTATTATTATTATTATTATTATTATTATTATTATTATTATTATTATAAAGTATTAGATTACATCGCTGTCCTCGTGGCTAAAGCACAGACTGTCTGCATAGTGGAGGATTTAATTACAAAAAGGGGGAAACAGATGTGAAAACCAGGACACAGGAAGTGAACAAGAGGAAACAAACAAAAAAAAGTCAAACAGGATGAGAGACGGCGAGAGGACAGAGGTGAGAGTTTACACTTCTGCTGCTGGGAGAGTGTAAAATGTAATAAAATAAAGACTAAAGCTGAGTTTTTGGTTATTTGAGGTACTGATAAACGTCTGGATGGAGAGAGATGAAACCACAGAAGGACAGAAGCTGCAGAACACAGCGTGTCAAACTCCTCATCATCATCTCTGACCTGTAACACACACACACACACACACACACACACACACACACACACACACACACTTCCCTAAGAATGTGGTGTCCATACAAGTAACACTGCTGTACACAAGTCTTCCTGAGTCCAGTCTAAACTCTGCTTAGGTCTCTGTGTAACTGTGTGTAACTGTGTGTAACCCTGTGTAACTGTGTGTAACCCTGTGTAACTGTGTGTAACTGTGTGTAACCCTGTGTAACTGTGTGTAACTGTGTGTAACACTGTAACTCTGTGTAACTTTGTGTAACTGTGTAACCCTGTGTAACTCGGTGTAACTGTGTGCAACTCGGTGTAACTCGGTGTAACTGTGTAACTGTGTGTAACCCTGTGTAACTGTGTGTAACCCTGTGTAACTGTGTGTAACCCTGTGTAACCCTGTGTAACCCTGTGTAACTGTGTAACTGTGTGTAACTGTGTGTAACCCTGTGTAACTGTGTGTAACACTGTAACTCTGTGTAACTTTGTGTAACTGTGTAACCCTGTGTAACTCTGTGTAACACTGTGTAATTGTAACTCTGTGTAACTCGGGGTAACTGTGTGTAACTCGGGGTAACTGTGTGCAACTCGGTGTAACTCGGTGTAACTGTGTGTAACTCGGTGTAACTGTGTGTAACTCGGTGTAACTGTGTGTAACTCGGTGTAACTGTAACTCGGTGTAACTGTAACTCGGTGTAACTGTAACTCGGTGTAACTGTAACTCGGTGTAACTGTAACTCGGTGTAACTGTGTGTAACTCGGTGTAACTGTGTGTAACTCGGTGTAACTGTGTGTAACTGTGTGTAACTCGGTGTAACTGTGTGTAATTCGGTGTAACTGTGTAACTCGGTGTAACTCGGTGTAACTGTGTGCAACTCGGTGTAACTGTGTGCAACTCGGTGTAACTGTGTGCAACTCGGTGTAACTCGGTGTAACTGTGTGTAACTCGGTGTAACTCGGTGTAACTGTGTGTAACTCGGTGTAACTGTAACTCGGTGTAACTGTGTGTAACTCGGTGTAACTCGGTGTAACTCGGTGTAACTCGGTGTAACTGTGTGTAACTCGGTGTAACTGTGTAACTGTAACTCGGTGTAACTGTGTAACTGTAACTCGGTGTAACTGTGTGTAACTCGGTGTAACGGTGTAACTGTGTGCAACTCGGTGTAACTGTGTGCAACTCGGTGTAACTGTGTGCAACTCGGTGTAACTGTGTGCAACTCGGTGTAACTGTGTGCAACTCGGTGTAACTGTAACTCGGTGTAACTGTGTAACTGTAACTCGGTGTAACTCTGTGTAACGGTGTAACTCTGTGTAACCGTAACTCGGTGTAACTGTGTGTAACTGTGTGTAACTCGGTGTAACTGTGTGTAACTCGGTGTAACTGTGTGTAACTCGGTGTAACTGTGTGTAACTGTGTGTAATTCGGTGTAACTGTGTGTAATTCGGTGTAACTGTGTAACTCGGTGTAACTCGGTGTAACTGTGTGCAACTCGGTGTAACTGTGTGCAACTCGGTGTAACTGTGTGCAACTCGGTGTAACTCGGTGTAACTGTGTAACTGTGTGTAACTCGGTGTAACTCGGTGTAACTCGGTGTAACTGTGTGTAATTCGGTGCAACTGTGTGTAATTCGGTGCAACTGTGTGTAATTCGGTGCAACTGTGTGTAATTCGGTGTAACTGTGTGTAACTGTGTGTAACTCGGTGTAACTGTGTGTAACTCGGTGTAACTGTGTGTAACTCGGTGTAACTGTGTGTAATTCGGTGTAACTCGGTGTAACTCGGTGTAACTGTGTGCAACCCGGTGTAACTGTGTGCAACCCGGTGTAACTGTGTGCAACCCGGTGTAACTGTGTGCAACTCGGTGTAACTGTGTGCAACTCGGTGTAACTGTGTGCAACTCGGTGTAACTGTAACTCGGTGTAACTCTGTGTAACGGTGTAACTCTGTGTAACCGTAACTCGGTGTAACTGTAACTCGGTGTAACTGTGTAACTGTGTAACTCGGTGTAACGCGGTGTAACTGTGTAACTCGGTGTAACAATCTGCTTTATTTTTCTCTGAACTTTAATCTTTAATATAAAACATTCAGTAAAATTCACCTTAAAGCACATTCAAATTTCACGTCCTCCCAGAAACCCCAAATCCAGCGCAACACAGTGACCCGGGGCAGAAGCCTCAACTCGTCTGCTCTGGTTTTACCCCAACCTCGCACGGCACTGAAACAGACACGCGCACACAGACAGACGCACACACAGACACGCGCACACACAGACACGCGCACACAGACAGACGCACACACAGACACGCGCACACACAGACACGCGCACACAGAGACGCGCACACACAGACACGCGCACACAGACAGACGCACACAGAGACGCACACAGAGACAGACGCACACAGACGCACACAGACAGACGCACACAGACAGACGCACACAGACAGACGCACACAGACAGACAGACACACAGACAGACAGACACACAGACACGCATACACAGACACACACAGTTTACCTGTGTATTAGCTGCTGTGACACCAAATTTCCCCCAAGGGATTAATAAAGTACTCTACTGAACTCAACACTACTGAACTCAACACTACTGAACTCAACACTACTCTACTTCTCTAAACTCTACACTACTGAACTCTACAGTTTAGCGTATATGGAGTATGTTATGTTCTCACCTCTTGGCCATCAGGCTGTAGCGGTCCACCGGAGCTCCGAGTGCCACGTTGATGCTGCGCACAGTGTTAATATTGCGGAAGACGAGCATCATGGGCCGAGGCAGAGCTTTCAGCACCTCCATGATGGTGTCGAAGCGCTGAGCGGCCATACTGCGCATGTACGACGTCTCCTCACGGCTCAGGATGTTCCCCAGACCCAGCTCACGCATGTCGATCGGCCGCTGAAGGAGCATCTCACAGAACAGGAAATAGTCTGATACACACGGGAGAGTCAGGCTAGAAAATATATCACATTAACACTGTAAAGTAGTGAGTGTTCAGCTTGTGTAACAGTGTAAAGTAGTGAGTGTTCAGCTTGTATAACAGTGTAAAGTAGTGAGTGTTCAGCTTGTATAACAGTGTAAAGTAGTGAGTGTTCAGCTTGTATAACAGTGTAAAGTAGTGAGTGTATAACAGTGTACAGTAGTGAGTGTATAACAGTGTACAGTAGTGAGTGTTCAGCTTGTATAACAGTGTAAAGTAGTGAGTGTTCAGTTTGTATAACGGTGTAAAGTAGTGCGTGTATAACAGTGTAAAGTAGTGAGTGTATAACAGTGTACAGTAGTGAGTGTTCAGCTTGTATAACAGTGTACAGTAGTGAGTGTATAACAGTGTAAAGTAGTGAGTGTATAAGTGTACAGTAGTGAGTGTATAACAGTGTACAGTAGTGAGTGTATAACAATGTACAGTAGTGAGTGTATAACAGTGTAAAGTAGTGAGTGTTCAGCTTGTATAACAGTGTACAGTAGTGTGTGTATAACAGTGTACAGTAGTGAGTGTATAACAGTGTACAGTAGTGAGTGTATAACAGTGTACAGTAGTGAGTGTTCAGCTTGTATAACAGTGTACAGTAGTGAGTGTATAACAGTGTACAGTAGTGAGTGTATAACAGTGTAAAGTAGTGAGTGTTCAGCTTGTGTAACAGTGTACAGTTGTGAGTGTATAACAGTGTAAAGTAGTGAGTGTATAACAGTGTACAGTAGTGAGTGTTCAGCTTGTATAACAGTGTACAGTAGTGAGTGTATAACAGTGTAAAGTAGTGAGTGTATAACAGTGTACAGTAGTGAGTGTATAACAGTGTAAAGTAGTGAGTGTATAACAGTGTAAAGTAGTGAGTGTATAACAGTGTACAGTAGTGAGTGTATAACAGTGTACAGTAGTGAGTGTATAACAGTGTACAGTAGTGAGTGTATAACAGTGTAAAGTAGTGAGTGTATAACAGTGTAAAGTAGTGAGTGTATAACAGTGTAAAGTAGTGAGTGTATAACAGTGTAAAGTAGTGAGTGTATAAGTGTACAGTAGTGAGTGTATAACAGTGTACAGTAGGGAGTGTATAACAGTGTACAGTAGTGAGTGTATAACAGTGTAAAGTAGTGAGTGTATAACAGTGTACAGTAGTGAGTGTATAAGTGTACAGTAGTGAGTGTATAACAGTGTAAAGTAGTGAGTGTATAACAGTGTAAAGTAGTGAGTGTATAACAGTGTACAGTAGTGAGTGTATAACAGTGTACAGTAGTGAGTGTATAACAGTGTAAAGTAGTGAGTGTATAACAGTGTAAAGTAGTGAGTGTATAACAGTGTACAGTAGTGAGTGTATAAGTGTACAGTAGTGAGTGTATAACAGTGTAAAGTAGTGAGTGTATAACAGTGTACAGTAGTGAGTGTATAAGTGTACAGTAGTGAGTGTATAACAGTGTAAAGTAGTGAGTGTATAACAGTGTAAAGTAGTGAGTGTATAACAGTGTACAGTAGTGAGTGTTCAGCTTGTATAACAGTGTACAGTAGTGAGTGTATAACAGTGTACAGTAGTGAGTGTATAACAGTGTAAAGTAGTGAGTGTTCAGCTTGTATAACGGTGTAAAGTAGTGAGTGTATAACAGTGTACAGTAGTGAGTGTATAACAGTGTACAGTAGTGAGTGTATAACAGTGTACAGTAGTGAGTGTATAACAGTGTAAAGTAGTGAGTGTATAACAGTGTACAGTAGTGAGTGTATAACAGTGTACAGTAGTGAGTGTTCAGCTTGTATAACGGTGTAAAGTAGTGAGTGTATAACAGTGTACAGTAGTGAGTGTATAACAGTGTAAAGTAGTGAGTGTATAACAGTGTAAAGTAGTGAGTGTATAACAGTGTAAAGTAGTGAGTGTTCAGCTTGTATAACAGTGTACAGTAGTGAGTGTATAACAGTGTAAAGTAGTGAGTGTATAACAGTGTAAAGTAGTGAGTGTATAACAGTGTAAAGTAGTGAGTGTATAACAGTGTAAATTAGTGAGTGTATAACAGTGTACAGTAGTGAGTGTATAACAGTGTAAAGTAGTGAGTGTATAACAGTGTACAGTAGTGAGTGTATAACAGTGTACAGTAGTGAGTGTATAACAGTGTACAGTAGTGAGTGTATAACAGTGTACAGTAGTGAGTGTATAAGTGTACAGTAGTGAGTGTATAAGTGTACAGTAGTGAGTGTATAACAGTGTAAAGTAGTGAGTGTATAACAGTGTAAAGTAGTGAGTGTATAACAGTGTACAGTAGTGAGTGTATAACAGTGTACAGTAGTGAGTGTATAACAGTGTAAAGTAGTGAGTGTATAACAGTGTAAAGTAGTGAGTGTATAACAGTGTACAGTAGTGAGTGTATAAGTGTACAGTAGTGAGTGTATAAGTGTACAGTAGTGAGTGTATAACAGTGTAAAGTAGTGAGTGTATAACAGTGTAAAGTAGTGAGTGTATAACAGTGTACAGTAGTGAGTGTATAAGTGTACAGTAGTGAGTGTATAACAGTGTAAAGTAGTGAGTGTATAACAGTGTAAAGTAGTGAGTGTATAACAGTGTACAGTAGTGAGTGTATAAGTGTACAGTAGTGAGTGTATAACAGTGTACAGTAGTGAGTGTATAACAGTGTAAAGTAGTGAGTGTTCAGCTTGTATAACGGTGTAAAGTAGTGAGTGTATAACGGTGTAAAGTAGTGAGTGTATAACAGTGTACAGTAGTGAGTGTATAACAGTGTACAGTAGTGAGTGTATAACAGTGTAAAGTAGTGAGTGTATAACAGTGTACAGTAGTGAGTGTATAACAGTGTACAGTAGTGAGTGTTCAGCTTGTATAACGGTGTAAAGTAGTGAGTGTATAACAGTGTACAGTAGTGAGTGTATAACAGTGTAAAGTAGTGAGTGTATAACAGTGTAAAGTAGTGAGTGTATAACAGTGTAAAGTAGTGAGTGTTCAGCTTGTATAACAGTGTACAGTAGTGAGTGTATAACAGTGTAAAGTAGTGAGTGTATAACAGTGTACAGTAGTGAGTGTATAACAGTGTAAAGTAGTGAGTGTATAACAGTGTAAAGTAGTGAGTGTATAACAGTGTAAAGTAGTGAGTGTATAACAGTGTACAGTAGTGAGTGTATAACAGTGTAAAGTAGTGAGTGTATAACAGTGTAAAGTAGTGAGTGTATAAGTGTACAGTAGTGAGTGTATAACAGTGTACAGTAGTGAGTGTATAACAGTGTAAAGTAGTGAGTGTATAACAGTGTACAGTAGTGAGTGTATAACAGTGTACAGTAGTGAGTGTATAACAGTGTAAAGTAGTGAGTGTATAACAGTGTACAGTAGTGAGTGTATAACAGTGTACAGTAGTGAGTGTATAACAGTGTAAAGTAGTGAGTGTATAACAGTGTAAAGTAGTGAGTGTATAACAGTGTACAGTAGTGAGTGTATAAGTGTACAGTAGTGAGTGTATAACAGTGTAAAGTAGTGAGTGTATAACAGTGTAAAGTAGTGAGTGTATAACAGTGTACAGTAGTGAGTGTATAAGTGTACAGTAGTGAGTGTATAACAGTGTACAGTAGTGAGTGTATAACAGTGTAAAGTAGTGAGTGTTCAGCTTGTATAACGGTGTAAAGTAGTGAGTGTATAACAGTGTACAGTAGTGAGTGTATAACAGTGTACAGTAGTGAGTGTATAACAGTGTACAGTAGTGAGTGTATAACAGTGTAAAGTAGTGAGTGTATAACAGTGTACAGTAGTGAGTGTATAACAGTGTACAGTAGTGAGTGTTCAGCTTGTATAACGGTGTAAAGTAGTGAGTGTATAACAGTGTACAGTAGTGAGTGTATAACAGTGTAAAGTAGTGAGTGTATAACAGTGTAAAGTAGTGAGTGTATAACAGTGTAAAGTAGTGAGTGTTCAGCTTGTATAACAGTGTACAGTAGTGAGTGTATAACAGTGTAAAGTAGTGAGTGTATAACAGTGTACAGTAGTGAGTGTATAACAGTGTAAAGTAGTGAGTGTTCAGCTTGTATAACATTTGCTACTCAACACATTAATGTCTAAACCGCTGGACACAAAAGTAAATACACCCCTAAGTGTAAATGTCCACATTGGACCCAAAGTGTCAGTATTTTGCCCTAACACTCTTGGACATGGAGATCACCAGAACATCACAGGTCCCCACTGGACTCTCCTCCATGACGACATCACAGAGCTGGTGGATGTTAGAGACCTTGTGCTCCTCCACCTTCTGTTTGAGGATATCCCACAGATGCTCAACAGGGTTTAGGTCTGGAGACATGCTTGGCTGTCCATCACCTTCACCCTCAGCATCTTTAACAAGGCAGTGGTGGTGTTGGAGGTGTTTGGGGTAGTTATCATGTTGGATTACTGCCCTGTGGCCCAGGTATGTTCATGGTTCCCTTAACGATCTGTAGCTCCTCATACAGCCCCAGGCCATGTAACACTAACGAGTCACATGACACCGGGGACAGAAAACGACCCAATATGCACATTTACACCGAGGGGTGCACTTACTTCTGTCAGATACTTTATCTAAATGTTCAACATTTTGCTAGTTAAATAATTAAACACTTCAATCAGTGAATGTACTACTGTTCAAGCCGACCTTTGACCCCGAGGTTGTTGGCGTATGTCTTCATGGCGTCTTCGTCTCTGAGGACGATGGAGCGCCACAGCTGGCACAGAGCGGCTCGGTCACTGAAACACACACACACACACACACACACACACACACACACACACACACACACAGGAAACAGAGCTGAACACAACGTGCGCATTACTGATGAGCCCCTCATGAATATTAATGAGCTTGTGGGTGGTTACCTTTTGCTGAGGCTTTCATAAAGTCCATGATCTAAGAGAACAAGTTCTGCTTTTTTATCAGGACCTCTTCTCACCAACACTGTCACACACACACACACACACACACACACACACACACACACAATTATATATATAATGACCAATCAAATCTCTCCACTGTCGTGTATTCCTGTCATTATGGGGACATTTGGTTTTCACACACACACACACACACACACACTCACTCACACACTCTCACACGCACACACTCTCACACACACACACTCTCTCACACACACACTCTCTCACACGCACACTCTCTCACACGCACACTCTCTCACACGCACTCTCTCACACGCACTCTCTCACACGCACACACACACTCTCTCACACAGCTCGTACCATTTCCAGGATGAGGGTCTGCGTGTATGAAGCCAGTGTAAAATATCTGTTCTGCAAAAGTCCTGATGAATTTATCTGCAGTCTGAGGAGCAGAAAGATTATTAGTAGTTATTAGTAGTTATTAGTAGTTATTAGTAGTCATTAATACTGACACTGAACTGAAGTGTGTGTTACTCACGTCTTTTAAACTCAGGCCCAGTCTCTTGATCTCCTCGACGTTGTTGATTTTACAGCCGTCACAGAACTGGGCAGTGAGGACGCGCTGGTGTCAGGAGCAGAGCTCAGGATCAGTGTGTGTCTGTTTATTACACTTCATACTGACTTCATACTGACTTATTACAAAGTGTTTATATATAAATACTATAAATAAAAAGTGCTGTAGTAGAAGAGAAATAAAACAGTGTGTGTGTGCTGTTAATAACTCCATGTAGTAACCACATGACTGACTCCCAGTGTAATCTCTCTACCTTACTGGTCAGGTCCCAGAACACTTTGGGTACGACCACAAATTTAAAGTGCTTGAGCTCTTCAGCACATCGCTCTGAGTTCCTGCCCTCGTTCTCGAAATCCAGCTCCTGCGCCAACGTTCCCTTCAGGTCCTGAAACACACACACACACACACACACACACACACACACACACACACACACACACACACACACACACACACACACAAAGGTGACCAGAGATGATGGAGCTCCTAGTTTACCTTCTCCATCCCTGTACAGTGTCACTAAAAACAGGTGTGTGTGTGTGATACAGACCTTTAGGACCCAGCGGAAACCGAAGCTTGGGTGCATAAGCTTCACTATATCCAGCAGGATCTCCAGCGTCCTGATGTCTCCGTCGAAGCGATCCCTGAGATCGATGTACTGCACCTGCACACAACGCCAACGCCAAGGTCATTAACACGCTCGCTCCTTACGTCATTAACACACACTCGCTCCTTACGTCATTAACACGCTCGCTCCTTACGTCATTAACACGCTCGCTCCTTACGTCATTAACACACACTCGCTCCTTACGTCATTAACACACACTCGCTCCTTACGTCATTAACACGCTCGCTCCTTACGTCATTAACACGCTCGCTCCTTACGTCATTAACACGCTCGCTCCTTACGTCATTAACACGCTCGCTCCTTACGTCATTAACACGCTCGCTCCTTACGTCATTAACACGCTCGCTCCTTACGTCATTAACACGCTCGCTCCTTAAGTCATTAACACACACTCGCTCCTTAAGTCATTAACACACACTCGCTCCTTAAGTCATTAACACACACTCGCTCCTTAAGTCATTAACACACACTCGCTCCTTAAGTCATTAACACACACTCGCTCCTTACGTTATGGAAATGTTTCTTTATCATCACTGCAGGCAGACACACACAGACACACACACACACACACACACACACATACACACACACACAGACAGACACACACAGACAGACACACACAGACACACAGACACACAGGCACACAGACACACACAGACACACAGACACACAGACACACACAGACACACACACACACAGACACAGACAGACACAGACACAAACAGACACACCACTGCTGAAGAGACTACTAACAACTTTAGGTGCTTCACCTCTGACACATTCCTCATCATCATCATCATCTTCATCACCACAGGGCCGATCTGCTCACCTTCACAGCCACAGGCGTCCCGTCATGTAGCTCTGCTTTGTGCACTTGAGCTAAACTCGCAGCTGCCACGGGCTCGTAGTCAAACGTCTTAAACAGTTTATCTGGAGTGGAACTGAAGTCCTCTAGGAATAAAGCGTCTACCTACAACACACAATACACACACACAGAGACACACACACACATTGTAACACACACACACACCAACACAAACACACAGACACAACAACACACACATACCAACACACACACACATTGAAACACACACACACCAACACAAACACACAGACACAACAACACACACATACCAACACACACACACACACATTGACACACACACACACACACACACACACACACACAGACACACACACACACACACAGACCAACACACACACACACACCCCAACACACACACACACACCAACACACACACCCACCCAACACACACACACACACACATTGAGACACACACACCCCAACACACACACACACATTGAGACACACACACACCCCGACCAACACACCAACACACACACACCCCCCAACACACACACCCCAACACACACACACCCCCAACACACCAACACACACACACACACACACCCAACACACACACAAACACACCCAACACACACACACCCAACACACACACACCCAACACACACACACCCAACACACACACACACCCAACACACACACACCCCGACACCAACACACCAACACACACACACCCCGACACCAACACACACACACCAACACACCACACTACAGATACACACTGCAGATACACACTACAGATACACACTACAGATACACACTACAGATACACACTACAGATACACACTGCAGATACACACTACAGATACACACTACAGATACACACTACAGATACACACTACAGATACACACTACAGATACACACTACAGATACACACTGCAGATACACACTACAGATACACACTACAGATACACACTACAGATACACACCTCTTTGTAGCGGCGGTTCAGTGCTTTATCCTCCAGGACCTGCAGTGTGTGTATGTACTCAGGAGGGAGGAGGTGATTAAAGGAGCACAGGCCCTGTCCCAGTTTAATGTACACCCCCCCGTTCCTCACTGCTCCCTCCACTATGCTGTCTGCCGCCCGCTGGTGACACGCGGACATGGCTGCCTTGAACTCCGGCCATTCCTGCAGACAGAAGACCATGGACTCAGGGACTGACACTTGCACTCTCTCGCCCTCTTCCTTGCTATCTCGCACACTTGCTATCTCGCACACTTGGTCTCTCGCACTTGTTCGCTTTCTAACGTTCTCTCACAGGCACTCGCTTGCTTTCCGACTTTCTCACACGTACTCACTCGCACACACATGCTCACACAGACTCACGCACTGACCCTCGTGCACTTACCCACTGACCCTCGCGCACTTACCCAATGACCCTCGTGCACTTACCCAATGACCCTCGTGCACTTACCCACTGACCCTCGTGCACTTACCCAATGACCCTCGTGCACTTACCCACTGACCCTCGCGCACTTACCCACTCACCCTCGCGCACTTACCCACTCACCCTCGCGCACTTACCCACTCACCCTCGCGCACTTACCCACTCACCCTCGCGCACTTACCCACTCACCCTCGCGCACTTACCCACTCACCCTCGCATGGACTAGAAGAAGAAGAAGAAGGACATAATAAACACTGAGCATGTCCAGTATAACCTCAGACGTACTTCATCCATGCCACGAAGAACAACGTTGGATGTCCACCAATAATCCACCGAAATCAGACATCCGATATATAAAGATCTGTGGAACATCAGACATAATCAGAATTATAAGCAGATTTCTTCCTGATTCTCTCACACACGTGCTCACACGCGCTCTCACACGCGCTCTCACACGCGCGCTCACACACACGCTCACACGCGCTCTCACACGCGCTCTCACACGCGCGCTCACTCACGCGCGCTCACACACACGTGCTCACACACACTCTCTCACACGCGCGCTCACTCACGCGCGCTCACACACACTCTCTCACGCGCGCTCTCACACACGCGCGCTCTCACACACGCGCGCTCTCACACACGCGCGCTCTCACACACGCGCGCTCTCACACACGCGCGCTCTCACACACGCGCGCTCTCACACACTCGCTCTCACACACGCGCGCTCTCACACACACACGCACTCACACGTACTCACATGCTGACAGTAAAAATGGCAGCTCACCTGCAGAAGCGTCTTGTTCCCTCCACTAATATTCTCATCTTCCTCCTTTCTTTGGGGTCAGAGAGACCATAGCGCACACTGACCACCGCAGGAACACCCACTGACACACCAATCAGCAGCTTCCTCACTGGTTGGAGACTCCGCCCACTCCAATAGAAATAACAAAATTTAACAACTCTATTCACACAGAGTCACACTGTCAGTCTGTCTGTCTGTTCA
>NC_062541.1:1378399-1380899 GCF_022655615.1 Tachysurus fulvidraco | reverse complement strand
TTATATTACATTACATTACATTATATTATATTATATTATATTATATTACATTATATTACTTTATATTATATTACATTACATTATATTATTCTATATTATATTATATTATATTATATTATATTATATTATATTACATTACATTACATTATTTTATATTATATTACTTTATATTACATTATATTACATTATATTATATTACATTATATTATATTATATTATATTACATTATATTATATTATATTATATTATATTATATTATATTATATTATATTATATTATATTATATTATATTATATTACATTATATTATATTATATTATATTATATTATATTATATTATTTTATATTATATTACTTTATATTATATTACATTACATTACATTATATTATATTATATTATATTATATTATATTATATTATATTACTTTATATTATATTACATTACATTATATTATTCTATATTATATTATATTATATTACATTATATATTATATTATATTATATTATATTATATTATATTATATTATATTATATTATATTATTCTATATCATATAATATTATATCATATATTATTTTATTAAGCAACTAGCCAAAGATTACAATTTCCAGTTAATTAAAGATCTCTGTATGCATTATTCATTGAGTTATATTTTATGTTAGTAAAACAGCTTAGTTTCCTTCTCTCTTTTGTTATAGCAGCACTAAACTATGGTTCTCTTTATTCTCTCATGTCAATTTTATGACGACAAATAAAATCTCAGGTTGTCATGTTAGTGAGAAACGGTAAATCAGTGCAAACTCTTCTGTCCTGAAGATGTGGGACATAACAGCTTCACCTGCGAACTCTTACTAAGTGCTGTCCCTGGAGACTCGACACATTATACACAAACTCCTTTCTCCTGAAAGAAAAAGATTACACGCATTTTAAATCTCTTTATTATCAGTGGAGTGTGAGCTGTACACGTCCCTGTGAATGAGCTGTTACTACACAAAATAAACCTTAGAGCCGGTAGATGAACATAAAGCTAATGTGTTAATGGATTTTATGAGTATATATGTAATAAACTGCACACACACAATAATATGCATCTTAGAGATGTGATCTGGGCTGATCTGGGGTGGAAAAGTGTATTTCAGGGGTATCAGCTGTCATCCTGTCATTATAAGGCCCAGGACTAAACCCAGGACCCAACATGGTCTGTGGTTGGTTATTCACCACCTTGGACATTAATAAACTACCCACCCACTGTTCAGACATTCATTCATTCATTCATTCATCCATTCATCTTCAACCGCTTATCAGAACTTCTCGGGTCACGGGGAGCCTGTGCCTATCTCAGGGGTCATCGGGCATCGAGGCAGGATACACCCTGGACGGAGTGCCAACCCATCACAGGGCACACACACACACACACACACTACAGACAATTTTCCAGAGATGCCAATCAACCTACCATACATGTCTTTGTACCGGGGGAGGAAACTGGAGTACCCGGAGGAAACCCCCGAGGCACAGGGAGAACACACAAACTCCCACACACACAAGGTGGAGGTGGGAATCGAACCCCCGACCCTGGAGGTGTGAGGCGAACGTGCTAAACACTAAGCCACCGTGCCCAACACTGTTCAGACTTTCCATCACTGCTGACTTCCATAAATCCACTATTAAAATCATTAAGAATAAAAATCTACACCACAAACTATACGTCCGTTTTTCAGCATAAGATATATAATAAAAACAGAATGAATAAAAATACGCTGCTTGTATAACAATATTGTAAAATGTCTTTATTATTTAAAGAATATAAATCTACAAAGGAAACTGGATACTGAATCGTCACAAATAGTATCATTTGTATAAGAAAACAGTCGTATAAAACAAATGGCTGTCGTTATATAAAACTGGTGACGCTGTATAAAACGTAGGTCCGGACAGAAAGGATTAGAGTAAAAATGACTCGAGTCAGTCATGTGAGTAATACGTGATAACATCCATACAGGTTTATACACAAACAAACACAAATAAACTGTATTAAAAAAATAATCACAAGATTTTCTTTGTAGTTTTTTACAGACGTGTGCTGTGATTATGACGGACGTGGGCGTGATGTTTGGGGAATGATGGATTGCACTTTTGCACGTTTTTAATGGCTATAAGACGGTTATAATGATTTAAACTCATGTCGCAGCGACAGACACTTTAATGAAGAAGTTTCTCTTTAAATACTGAAGTGGTTTTGTTTCTTTACTCAGATTCAACCTGAGCTTCGTGTTTAACCTTTAGAGGAAATGTTTAAGCATTGTTTATAATGTGTGTGTGTGTGTGTGTTTAAGTGTGTATCTGTGTGTGTGTGTACGTGTGTGTAGGTGTGTCTGTGTGTGTGTGTACGTGTGTGTAGGTGTGTCTGTGTGTGTGTACGTCTGTGTATATGTGTCTGTGTGTGTGTGTTTAAGTGTGTATCTGTGTGTGTGTACGTCTGTGTAGGGGTGTCTCTGTGTG
>NC_062541.1:1358399-1365899 GCF_022655615.1 Tachysurus fulvidraco | reverse complement strand
ACTACTGTATATTACACAACACTCCTCCGCTCAGAACTCACTCCAGTTACCAGATTTACGCAGTTTGTTTAACTCTAGTTATGTTTTTTCTGTAATAGAAAACAGAAGAAAGTTTAGTTTAGTTATTTAATGTTGAAAAGCTTTTCTGTCCTGAAGATGTGGACAAACTTCAAGCTCCAACTTTACCTCTGACTGACACTGGAGACTCCTTCACCACATCATACACACCTTACAGAAATCTTCACCATATCATCTCTGTGTGTTTGTGTGTGTGTGTGTGTCAGAACACAGTGATAGTGGAGCGATGGTGGCAGGTTCCCCTGTCGAAGGAAGGCAGTCCTCCCAGACTCCACCCTCGCCGTCACAGGGTTTATCGCTTGGTTGAAGACACAAAGAACAGCAGGAAGGATAAAATGGAGCTTCTGCTCACACAGACCGTCCCCAGTGCGTACGGAGCTCCTCAATTCTCAGACACACACTTATACACATCTGTGTGTGTGTTGTTTCTGTTGTGTTGTCGTTGTTGATGAATGTTGTGTGTTGTACTCAGAGCTCGGTGGTCGAGGCGACACCGTGTTTGTGAAGAAGTCTGTGGGGAGAAACAAGCTCCTGGCTGAAGGTCTGGCTGTTTATCCTTCAGCTGAGAACAGGGAGATGTTTGCTGAGGAGAGACGTGTAAGATGTTCTCTTAATCATCATCACTGATCTTCAGCATGGCCTGATGATGTAATCCTGTAAAGGTCTACAGTATCAGGATCAGTTCTGTTTGCACGTCACATTTCTGAGTCATTAACACACTGATGGAACACACACATGGTCACCAGCACAGGGTGTGTTTACTTCTGTCTGTGACATGATTCTGAATCACGTTAAATGACTCTAATGATTCATTAACACACTTCACTTCATCAGGTTCTGCGTGAGGGAAAGAAAGAGGACAGAATTCAGACGAGGACAGGACAACTGGTGAGGACACACACACACACACATGCACAGACACACACACATGCGCACACACACGTGCGCACATACGTGCGCGCACACACACACACATGCACACACACAAACACGTACGTACACATGCACACAAACACACACGTGCGCGCACACACACGCATGCGCACACACACACGCATGCGCACACACACACACACACACACACACACACATGTGCGCACATACACACACACACACACACACACACACACACACACACGTGCGCACACACACATATACACATATACACATACACACAAACATGCACACACACATATACACACACATGAACATACGCACACAAACACACACACACGTCCATTTACAGTATTTAGATGTTTTTATCCAGAGCAACGTACAAAAGTGCTTTAGAGTCTGGATGAACACACAAACACTGGCTCACTAGGTTACAGAGTTAGGAAACATCAAGTTAAATCTTCAGGGTGTTTATTTTATTTTAACAAACACACACAAGCGTTAAAAGTGTTAGTTGAAGTGTTTCAGGCAGGACATCACACGTGATTTACAGACAGCCGGTGACTCTGCTGTTCAGACATCTAGGTGAAGTTCATTCCTCATCTTACCCTGAGAGATGGTGGACCAGTGGTGCAGTGCTGGTAGGACCTCAGGGCTCTGAGGGAGCGAGGTGCAGTGTGAGGAGTGATGAGGGCCGGTGGAGGAGCACAGCAGTGTGGAGAACTTAGGCAGGTTGTTGTGGAGAAAAATGACCGAATGCTTCTAATGTTGTAGAGAAGAAACCGACACGAGCGAGTCACATAACAACATGAGAGGAAAAGGACAGTCGTGTGTCCGTGGGTAAAGTCACGTGACATACGGCTAAGTACGGTGACCTAGACTCAGAATTCCTTCTCTGCATTTAACCAATCCAAAGTGCACACACACAGCAGTGAACACACACACACACACACACACACACACACCGTGAACACACACACACGGAGCAGTTGGGGGGTCGGTGCCTTGCTCAGAGGTTGTGAGCTGTGACTGAAGAGGAGATCAGGTCGTTATGCAGGAATATTTAAAATTTATTATAGAGCTGAAATAAAAATAGATTAATAATATTTATAAAATCTGTTTGTTCTGTTTTCTCCCAGACGGTGGAATTCCTGAAAAATTCCCGTCTAGACGTGGGGATCCAGCCGGCGGCTCAGCAGAGCTTCATCCTGACCAAGGAAAACGTTTGCAGGCAATTTTTGCGAAAAGTGCGGAAAAAAAAAGAACATATCAGTTTTTGGTCAAGCAGCAAGTGAGAGTGAAATTTTGTGTGTTAATGTCCTATACTGATGTGTGTGTGTGTGTGTGTGTGTGTGTGTGTGTAGCTGGGTGTGGTCGTCCCCCCTCATGCTCTCACGTTACCAGATGAGCCGATCGCACGGTTTGGACATTTCTGGTGTGACATCACGGTGAGGAGCTTCAGATCAACACAATCACTTTATCTTTATTTATTAATCATTTATTTAACCAAAACACACACACACACACTCACTCTAACACACACGCGCGCACACACTCACTCTAACACACACGCGCGCACACACTCACTCTAACACACACGCGCGCACACACTCACTCTAACACACACGCGCGCACACACTCACTCACACACGCGTGCGCACACACTCACTCTCACACACGCGTGCGCACACACTCACTCTCACACACATTCTCACACACTTGCTCTTTCACACACGCACGCTCTCTCAATCACTTTCACACACATGCACTCGCTCTTACACACGCGCACTGTCTCACACACACGCACTCACTCACACACGCACTTTCACACACACACACACGCACTTTCTTCATGTGTGTTACAGACTGAGCTTCTGAACACTTCTCCATTACTTTTACTGTTTTGTGTGTATAGTTGTGATGATGTGTGTGTGTGTGTGTGTGCAGGTGAACGGCTTGGACACAGTACGAGTTCCGCTGTCTGTAGAACCGTACATCGAACCGAGGAAGAAGAAACTTGAAGCAGCAGCAGCAGCAGTGATGGAAACCCCAGCAGCATCAGAGCTGGAGTAACGACCCCAGTCCCAGTCTGACCTTCACACACATCCCATTAAAGCTACATGTCTTTCTTTATGACCTTTGTGTTTATTTTGGTGTTAAAGGTGAGACGTGTCGATCAGAGCAGGAGTCTGAAGCTAACACACAGATAATAAACATGTTGAGCTAATAAGCTGTCGAGAAGATTTCTGTTGCTATGGAAACTCAGCTCCACGATTCTCTCCGCTTTAAGCTCCAAACTTCACTCTACTGAAATTCTATTCAACTCCTTTCTACTCGATCTGTTCGTACTTGTGACTGAGGTTTATTTGACGTGACTGAGGGTTCGTTTACTCCGTGTTTTCCTCCCAACACCGAACACTTCGGCTCCCTCTGGAGGCGGGACGTGTTACAGCGATGACGTGCGGTGATGAAATAATGACAGCACGAACATCTTACATCTGATCTTTCAGAACTAAATGAAGTTTATTTACATCAGATTCTGTTTGGTCAGGTTTTATCTATCAGTAACTCTGATCTCTCTCTCACACACACACACACACACCTGTTTGAGAGTGACACATTATACAGAGAACAGGAAGTCCTTTTATGGGGAAAAACATTCCTTTCCTTCACACTTTCTCTATTATATTTTACTTCACATTAAAAAAAAAGTTGCTATACAGAGTATTACATATTTACTGCGCCACACACACACACACACACACACACACAGTTCACAGATTTGTTGCCTTGTAGCTCAAACAGAAGCTGCTGATGAATTTGGACTTGTGTCTAAACTAAACCTGCACAAGTTTCCCTCAGAGCTTCCACACAAACGGACGTAGCTGACACAGGAAGTGTAAAGCCACCAGTGTAGCGAGGTTCACTACACACACCACCAGCAGGGGGCGTAGTCTGAATCGGAACGGCAGAATATTTACATTATTTGTGGAGAATGACGACATGCTAAACCGGCAGCCGTACGCTTCAATCGTGTGTTAGCTACGTTAGCCTCGTTAGCCTCAGAGCAGCACGGAGTCCAGGAGTTGGCCTTTAGAGTTCACAGGTCACGATGACAGAACAAACGTTTGTGTTCTGGGACATTTAAGCCTTTAGGCATACACACGTACACACATACACACACATGCGCGCGCACACACACACGCACGCACATATACACTCACACACACACACACACACACACACACACTGGATGTTTCAGGTCAATGTACATGAAGTGATATTATGGATGGAGTTTCAATCAGTGCTGAAACAATTCTCAGACCAACATGTACGTACACACACACACACACACACACACACAGAGAGGTTTTTCAGATCTCTAGAAGCCGTATTTGGCCTGAGTCTGTCTGCGAGTGAGTTTATTGTCAGACCAGCTGTTCTTCAGCTCCATCTCTCTCTCTTTAGCCTGAACAACAAAAACACAACCATCATTTACACACCACGTGATCTGTACATAACACAAACAACTCTATACAGCTCAAACAGATGAACAGACACACTGATGGACAGACAGATGTATCCACTCACTTGATGTATCAGATACGTGATCTGGTGTTTGCGTCTCTGTTGCCCCGTCGGCTGGTCTCCTTTTTTCTACAGGAAAAAAAAATCCATAATGTAACGATGAAGAGTCTCAAATCACATCACATCACACTGAACCCACTGCCTTTAACCTTACCTCTGTGAAGCTGGTGTGTGTGTGTGTGTGTGTGTACTGACCTTACTGAAGGATTTGCGTGGCTCCATCTCTGTCGTCATGTTCTTCATCAACCACTGCTGATGGCCACTGAGCTGATCGTCACCTTTAATTTCCAAGAACTTGATCTCTTCTTTCCCTCGGTTCTGTTTCCCCTGCAGCCTGCGGAACTGAGGACAATCACCACACACACACACACACAAGATTAAAAAAAGGAAAACATGCATTAATTATACATAAGTTTATTGTATCACAAACAGGTGAGACGCTCTGCGTGTGTGTGTGTGTGTTACTCACTGCTTCATCGTTGAACAGAGTAGATGATTCTCCTTCCTCCTGCTCAAAACTCGAGTTCTGCTCCTGAAAGTAACCCTGAGTATAAAACTCCTGTAGATCAGAGAAACATCAGTCAAACTGATTAGAGGTTCTTCTCAACCTGCACAGATTTACACAGTGGATCATCTCTGAGGGCATCACTGCAGACCCCGGCTGTGGATCGACCCCGGCTACATTCTGAGGAGCTAAAAGAATCTTAGAACTCCAGCTACAATTTCTCCGAGTAGTTGTGTGAAACATCAGGGACTGTGATGGTAGATTTTTTACGATTCTGCAGCGACGTTCAGTTTAAATGAGGTTTTCTCTGCTGAAGCTGCAGTGTGTGTCACCGGACATAATGGTATCTGTGTAGAATCATGTAAAGATGATAATATCGCTCCTGCTCTTTACTCCCGACTCGAACCTTTAACACACGCTCGACTGCTTCAGGTCAAAAAGAACCAGACGCTTAAAGACCTCTGTTAGACACAGGGTTCTAACTCACTAAACACAGTGAAAACACACTAAAGTGTGTGTAGAGTTGTCGGTGATGAGTGAGGGAGTGTGTGTACCTGAGCGCCGGGTGTGAGATCATGTGGTTGGAGCTCGGCGGTGTGGTACTCGTGAGCGCCCCACGCTGGCTTGGACTGGGACTCTGCGCCTGAGCCGAAGTCCAGCGGAGCGTCTTCTACGCTGGGAGGAGGCTGCAGTGAGGGAGCGTAGGGCTGAGGATCGGGATACGGCACCTCGGCCGGCGGCTCGGAAGACCTTTCTGACAGGGAGAAGTAATTCTCGGGTGCGAGCTCGTCGTCACTGCCCTCCTCGTCTGCGGCGATCTGACGAGCGAACTGCAGCGATGCCGACTTGGCCGCCGCTTTAATGGCCGACGGGGACGGACTCGTCCCGGACACGCCCTGAGACCCAGACTTGGTCCCTTTGGTGTGACCAGCGGGAGTGGGGCGTTTGGTAAGAGTGTGTGGCACCAGGGGGCGCTTCATCTCCTTCACACTCAGGTGTTTGGGTTGGGGAAGAAGAGATGACAGACCACCACCCTGAGAAATAAACACAAATCAAATGGATTACTAAACATTGAGTTCCAGTGTGTGGGGATGAGCTGATACCATCAGTTCTCCTAAACATCACAATATTTAACACACAGTACTGTTATCACAGAAAATTCTGCTGTCTCTAGACATAAAAAACCCTGTTAATGTTTATTCTCTGATGCACTTACACTTTATGTGAGAAGTCAGCACTCACCTGAGCTCCTACTTTCTTTCTCACAGGTTCCTCTTCTTCATCTGACTGTAAAAATGGAGAAAACACTTCAGAGTAAAAGTTTCCATGAACTCAAATGAATTTATATTTTAACTGAACGGTGTTAAAAAAAAAAAATCCGAACTCCCGATCAGACTAATGTGAGATCTGTTATGTTCTCAGGTCCATTCTGTGTGCTGTGTTATAACACGGTGAATTCTGCTCCTCATCACCACCACAGAGCCCCAGAAAAAATGGGAACAAAAACGTCATAACACGTCTGGAACTGCGACTGTCTTCGTTCGGAGACGAAAGATGAGTTTATTTACAGTGGAACACATTAGGAACAGAACAGAACTGTGAGAAACAGGCTGAAGAGCTGAGAGGAGGAGAAACAGCATCACTATGCGTTTAGATCAGTGATCAGGTGTGTGATTAGTTTCTCAGCATGAACTGAACGTCAGCTGAATCTGACGTGTTAATGATGGACACAGGACTCAGATGATCAGCTCAGACACAGCAGTAATGTGAGATCTGCATCAACATTACAGCTGTGTGTCCTGTTACATTCACTCTGAGGTGATGGGGGAAATACAACGGATTAAAAACCAAACAAACTGGATTAAGTGCAGATTGATGGAGTTACAGAACAGGACCAGGGGTGTGTGTATGTGTGTGTGTGTGTGTGTGAGAGAGAGAAGGAGAACTTACACTATCCTCTTGGATCTCTGGAGCAGTGATCCTGACCGGCTCTGCGCGCTTCCTTCCTCGGGGCTCCGGGCCGGACTTCAGGTTTCCCACCGCGGGCTCTGAACGCTTGGGAGCGGGCAGGGAGGCGAACAAGCCGCCGTGTTTAGCCGAGCTGCGGGACACTGGGACCGTGTCGTCGCGCTCACTGTCGTCGCTGCTGTCGTACGCCACTAAAGACATGTTCCAGCTGGTTCATATAATCGCAGCTCACTCACTAATCCGCGCTTTACTTATTAAACCGCTCTTAATTAGCCGGCGATGCTAACGCTAACTTAGCGCGCTAGCTAACGCTAATGCTAACGCGTATGCTAACTTAGCGCGCTAGCTATCCGGCTATCTGTTCAAATTTTACCTGCATAAACGACACGTTCTGCTGTTTCATCATTCTGTCTAAACGATACCGATATAAAGGCTTTAATGACGAATCGTTTACAAATTATTATTAT
>NC_062541.1:1298399-1353399 GCF_022655615.1 Tachysurus fulvidraco | reverse complement strand
TGATGGTGTGACAGTAGGGGTATAATGATGGAGTGATGTAATAGTGTTCAGCACATGTCCATATGATGGTGTGACAGTAGGAGTGTAATGATGGAGTGATGTAATAGTGTTCAGCACATGTCCATATGATGGTGTGACAGTAGGGGTATAATGATGGAGTGATGTAATAGTGTTCAGCACATGTCCATATGATGGTAATAATAATAAACAGATTATTGCTATTCTGCCCTCTCTGGTGTCTCTTTCCTGAAGTAAACAGTTAGTCAGTTTCTACCGTGTAGAATTGAGGAGGTTTGTCTTTATTCTACACCATGAAATATAAAAACAGCCGGTCTCATATTGCTTGAAGGTCATTAACATGGACACATAAATAATCACGTGTCATTGCTTCCCTCACACCTCTTCTCGGTTATAAACAATACCTGTTACTTCCTTTTCTCTAAATAAACACCTCCACTGTTATCAGTGGACTTAATATCAGTGGCGTAACCTTTGTTGAGATCTTCCAGGACTGTGTGATCTTCCTCAGGTAGATTGTTGGTGCTGAAAAAAAAAAAAACAATAAATAAATAAATACTTTATCTTCACTAATAACAGTGAAGTTATTTGGAGTGGCCCATGTGGGTGTAACGCCACGGTTTGTGGTCAGTAAAAGTGTTTTTAAAAGGTAATGAGATTATTTATGTTCATTTAGAGTCATATATACTGTGTAATTACAGGAGGTGATGTTCACAGAGGCTGATCATTTAAAAGCGGTGATCAAAACGATCAAGACCTTCATTCTGTGTCACGCATTGAGAGTGACAGTCACGCATTTCTGTCGTTTCTCCCTCTCTCCCCCCACACATCGTATTTCTCACACAGAAAAACTTTTTGACTATTTATCATATATTTAATAAGCCGCAGCGCCCAAAACGTATCAGTCTGCACTACTGTCTCTATGGAACCGGGCCGGAATCAAGCGCGTCTCAGTTCTTAGTCGAGCCTGACACTTATCAGCCAATCAAAACAAGAGGCTACACAACAGCTAATCAGAAAATAGCACTATTGTAAGATTTAAAGCAACAACCAATGAAAAAAAAAACATATTCATAAGCGAGGGTATTTTTCGATGGTCGGTTTGAACAAAACAGCTCGTCTCTGGTTGGGACATTGTCCTCAATCATGACCCTAAAAATGTCTGGGCTTGTGCTGAACTGTTTTATATGGGAGCAACATTACACATGATAAAGGGGTCCAAAAAAGGCAACAAACACTTACAATAAACACCACCAGTCATAATATCTCTCTCTCTCTCTCTCTCTCTCTCTCTCTCTCTCTCTCTCTCTCACTCACAAACACACACTCACACACACAAACACACACTCACACACACAAACACACTCACACACACAAACACATAAACACACACACACTCTTGAATGTATTCAAAACTTGAGAGCTCTGCGTTTTGAAGCCTAAATAAAAAGAATTGTCTCTGATTAGATATAATAGTTATGTTTGTCATCTCTAATGCAGCACATACAACATGTAATGACTATATGTATGATTTCATTATGTTTGTTAATTGTACATATTGTACACACACATATTGTACTGACTATATGTATGATTTCATTATGTTTGTTAATTGTACATATTGTACACACACATATTGTACTGACTATATGTATGATTTCATTATGTTTGCTAATTGTACATATTGTACACACACATATTGTACTGACTATATGTATGATTTCATTATGTTTGCTAATTGTACATATTGTACACACACATATTGTACTGACTATATGTATGATTTCATTATGTTTGCTAATTGTACATATTGTACACACACATATTGTACTGACTATATGTATGATTTCATTATGTTTGTTAATTGTACATATTGTACACACACATATTGTACTGACTATATGTATGATTTCATTATGTTTGCTAATTGTACATATTGTACACACACATATTGTACTGACTATATGTATGATTTCATTATGTTTGCTAATTGTACATATTGTACACACACATATTGTACTGACTATATGTATGATTTCATTATGTTTGCTAATTGTACATATTGTACACACACATATTGTACTGACTATATGTATGACCAACTCATTATCTATATCTTTATCTGTATAGCTGTTCTGCAATTTCTGGAGTTTGCTCCTAAGAAGCACATGTGCTGAGGTGATGTGACAATAAAAGTGACAACGTATATATATATAAAGACGTGCCTTAGACAGGACACCCAGTATATTATCCTGAGCCTTCATCATGACACGTTACAGCTAAATTCATGGATATTTATGAATCCGGTGTGTTTGGTGTCATTCTCACACTGTAGAGAGAAAATGAAAGCACGTCTACATTATACGTGTTAAATCAAAATAAAAAGAAGCAGCCAATCGCAGCGCAGGGTACAGTTTGTATCCGAGGCAGACGAGCCGAGCGGACCAATCAGAGCGACTTTTGCTTTGTAGTCAGGCAGACATAAGAACAGTCGTCCAATCACAAAATAAAGCGCAGGGATTTTTTTGCTGTTTATTTGACTCAGGTACATCATCTTTTTTTCGTTTTATAAATAAACCGTGCCATTATTCTGCGTTTGGGTCAACGGTGTGTACAGAGTTACAGTAACGGCGTGTGTTGGCCGCCGAACTGCCTTAGCTTCTTTACGGAAAAGCTGTGTTTAATATACGGCTCTTAGGCTAACGCTAGCTAGCACAGGCTAGCTGAGGTGTCGGTGGTTAGCAAGATGAAATATTATTAGCAGACTAGCTAACGTCATAAAGCTAGCAATAGTAACATTTAATTATTATTAAATCTTTTTAACTTTATCGAAGAAAATCAACCGTCTGTTTTAAAGGGACGAGAGGAGACGATTAGCTGGGTGGCTAACAGACCGACTAGCTAACCGTCCACACGGCTAACTTAGCTAGCTGTACGGATTATAACCACGTCGTCAGGCCTAATGACGTTAGCTAGCGGAAACCGACTTATAACACCGTTATTATGGCTCTTTTATTTCACCACAAACACACAAGTCGAGCTTCAGTCTGTCCGTGTTGTGAATTTTCTCTTTTACAGAAAGATCTCTTTACTTTTCGTGGATGAGATTTGAATTTCTCATGAATACGAATGTTGTTATTATTGTTGTGTAATAACAAACAATCACAGGCATTTACAACGTGACATATAATGTGTTGTGTATCACTGTTGTGTAGTGTTTAATGGCCCTGAGTGTGTAATCTCTGCAGTGTGTGTGTGTGTGTGTTTATGAATGGTGAAAACCTCTGACTGTAAATGTTCCTTTACAGTACATCAGCTAGTCATTATCTGAAACTTGTCTCGATGTCCTGCTCATGCTGACGTGTCTGTGCGTTTTCCTGTCCTCCTGACACGTCTGTTGTCACCTCAAAGGACAACCGACTAACGCAATGTCCCAGAGAAATCGCCACAAATCACATCATGACGTCATGCGATCATTTTTTCTATTTGCATATCATTTGCATATCAAAACCTTTAAGTATACGATAGTATATCTAGAGGATAGAATATAAGTAAACGCTTTACTGTTATAAAAGTAATCGACGGTAGGAAGGCGCGATGAAGCAGAGTCACTGTTTCTGCCTCGATTGTCGAATCCTTCTTATAACAGAAGGCCGTCACAAAGCGCCTACGCTGGAGACTCCTTACGGAAACATACGTTAACATAAACGTCTCCCTACCAATGACGATTGTAATCTGTTTACTGTCGGTTGCGTGTGAGCCGTACACGTAACTGTGAACGAGCTGTTGCTATAGAAACGATAAGGTATCAGATAACCTGATCTACAGTCAATGCTGCTGTTAGAGAGAATTAATCGACACCTGAACACCAATAAGCTTTCAGAATTCAGCATTGCTTTGGTTTAACTTATTTCTCATAGAATAAAGAAGTTTATGGTGACCGAAGAACACACCGACTATATATATATATATATATATACAATATAAATCAAGGGGGGCGGGGGTATTGTAAATAGTTAAAATGCTTCAAAATGTAACGCAGTATATTTTCAGTGTAACTATTCTGTCGTTTATGTTTACATAAAATGCTTGTGTTGAGATGGGGGCTTGCTTCACGTCCAGCTTCACGGTACCATGTGAGAGTACAGAGCATGATCTTAGACTCTTATTTCATCCACAGTTCTGCCAGAATATCTGAGCTGATTTGTGTCACTACTCTTATTATTATGCTAAAGATAATTGCATGTGTGTAATCTGAGTCTCATTAATCCCAGAGGGGGTCTTGAATGCGGTTTGTTACCCTGGCGTGGTGGAGTCATGATGGAAGACCAGATAAAAACAGAAGACTCGTCCACAGAGGACGACGCCAAGCCCGGCATGCTCCAGAAGCTCAAGCTGAACGTCTCGTAAGATTTCACCTGTCACACTTAACTAAAACCACATGTTAATCATCAGTGTTATTAAGTGTGTTTAAGCATTTCTAATTGGCAGAGAGTACATTTTTAGACTGAGGCATTTGTTTCCATGGGCTAAAAATGTACTCTTTGTCTACAGTCACCAAAGGCATGCTTGAAGAAAAGAAAACCATCTGTTAAGCATGGAGGCGAATCTCTTTGCTTTAGGGTTGTGTGGCAGCCAGTGGCACAGAAAATGTTGCACAGGTAGACGGAGGGAATTCAGGAAGGAAATATGATAGTCAGTCATGCAGAGAGGTCATGCAGCATCACTGGGAATATGTCATGTGTGCATGCATTTCCTTTTCCTTTTCCATGCAAGACAACCACATAATATCTCAGTTCTGTAAGGAAGACTGACTCTAACGGACTACAAATAGTGTTGCAAAGGTGTGATATCTGTCAGTATGTTCATCTGAGATACAAACCCTGAATTAGCTTAGCCTGTGTCTAGATCTGTGCACATGCCACAATTTTTTTGATAGCGTTTATTTTAAATTTTTTTAGTTTAGCAAATATAAAGAAAACATGCATCGTTTGCAACATCTTTTCACTTAAAAAAATAAATAAATAAATAAAATGTTATTTGGTGAGGAGTCCCCAAAGTTTACAGGACTCTGGGAATGTCACAGACCAGTATCTTGTTTTTAATCAAATGCCCATTTGGGAATCACTATTAATTATTTGGTTATACGTAATGTAGACTACATTAATTCTATTTTCACACATACTGTCCTGCAGCACTAAGGACAATACTAAAATTTACACAGGACAATATTAAAATTCTCTTTTTTTCAGACTTCATGCTGTTTTTACTGTGAAGAGTTTGTGTGATTTTATTTAAAGTACATTTTCTCAGTTATTGTTCATTAAAGTTGTCAATCGGTAACAACACAAAACACAAAAGTTCTTTAGCAGTATTAATAGTATGAAATCTGTGAATAAGATCATAGATCTAACCCATTTTTATACATAAAAACAATATATGCGTAAGAGCAGTTTGTGCTCGAACACCTTGTTTTGTTGTTGATTTGCACGTCACGTCTACACCCCTAATGCTTTCTGACAGAAAAGGATGTAGTCACAAGCATAAAGAAAGATGTGGAATTATGTAAATTAATTAAATCCGAGCTCACTGATTGGTTGCTGTAGTATGAAAATGAAATCACTTGTTTTTCCTCGGCCTGCGTCCTTCACCTCATCACGAGAGACCTGTGTTTATACTGGAAATGGAGTGTTTGATTACATCCATCACACCATCTGGAATAAAGCATAGCAACCACCTAGCAACACCCCGGGATAACATCATCATCATCTGCCTAGAAATCAGCTGGAACACATAGCAACTGCTTAGCAACATCTGCTTCATCAGACTTCACCTGTTACCCCGAACAACAGCTACATGCCAGTGGAACATCGTGATGTTTAACGTGTCACCGTCTCCCATAAGGATGTTTATCAAATGTCAGACTTTTTTTTTTTTAAGATATATAATCTGAGTTTCTTAACATGTATAATTAGATATCAGATACAGTATAGAATTAGATGTTCAAGCATTCAAACAGATATCTGTTGGAAGTGGAAATTGAGTCTTTTTTTTTTTACACCAATAAATACTTTAACATTCCTCTAATGTGCACTGAATGCCAGGAAAGGCATAGCAACCACCTGAGACACCATAGCAACCACCTGAGACAGCATAGCAACCACCTAGCAACAAAGCAACCTGGATATATAAAATCTACCTAGCAACACCTTAGCAACCGTCTAATAACACCTGAATCCTGTTTGATGTATTTTCACACATTAGAAATTAATTAATTAATTAATTAATTAAATAAAAAAAAATATATATATATATATTTAAATAATTTCCAACACTTTAATGTCACCGTATAGAAGTAATTAATAGCAAAATAAACACACACATTATAAAAAATATATTCTAAAACTAAATACGGAGTAATTGATTATTAAATCTTTAATATTGAATATTTATCATCTGTTTTAATTAGATTGTCGGTTATTGCAGTGATGAATGATGTAATTGTTCGGAATAGGGTTAATTAATTAATTAAATTCTACATTTAAAGTGTGTTTATGACAATTATAGACTGAAAGTGATGTAGCCCCGCCCCCCGAGCTCCTGGCTGCAGGGAGGGCTGTTTGTAGACGAGCTGTTTTATTCTCTGTCTACATTCTCATCATTTAAAACGTGTCATCATTCGTAGCTGAAGTGAAGCAAAAAAAAACCCCCAAAACCCTAAATGCACAAAAAACTGAACCAAACCGGAAGAGTGAGTCGCCCGGCTGGAAGCTCTGCACTGTTTCAGCAAGATGGCGAGCTGAAGAGATGCGAAGAAGATGCCGTGAGCAGAATAATCGAGAAGATACAGAAACTTCACGAGCCACTTGCCGAAATGTCCAGCAAAATGGACCTGCTGATCCGTAGAGTCGGTGGCGAAAAGCAGCGCGTGTCGGAGCTCGAGGACCACAACAGGGCCACTGACGCGCGCGTCGCCGAGCTGCAGGACGAGCTGGAGAGAACACTGGAGCGCCTGGAAGACCTGGAGCACGGAAGGCTGTTTTCCAGGGATATCCGGATAGTTGGGCTAAAAGAAGGCACGGAAGGGTCGGACCCGGTAAAGTTTTTTGAGACTTGGGTGCCGGATGTACTCGGCATGCGCGTCAGACACAACCGGATAGAGCTGGAGCGCGCGCGTCGCACCGGAGCGCACAAACGCGCGGACGGAGAGCCGAGAGCGGTTCTGGTGAGATTTCACTACTACAGGGATAAGCGTGCGGTACTGCAGGCTGTCAGAGACCAGGACACGGTCCGAGTGAGGGGCAGAAATGTCTCCTTCAGGGATTTCTCTTTTGCTGTACAGAAGAAACGCGCTGTAACCACAGAAGCGCGGAAGCAGCTGCGCAAGGCTGTCTTTAAACACTCATTTCTCTACTCTGATCACATTAATGTACTGAATCCACCCGGAGGAGAAGATATTTATTTACACCCCGTTAAAGTGGAAGCTTCTCTCGACTCTGACACAAATGAGCAGGAACCCGGAGCAGAGGAGTGAGTAGCTGAGGCTCTCTCACTCACTGGCATCTCATCAGCTCACTGCTGTTCCAGCCTAAACTTAACCCCATCCCAGAAACCCCACTGCTACACAACCTCAGGGACCAGGGGTTACTATGGGGTTACTAAGTGATGCTATAGTTCACCAATCATTTACCTAGAGCCTGTTAGGTGGTTTCTTTGGTACCTCGGGAGGTTACTAGGTGGTTGCTATGGTATTTGAGGCAGCTTCTGGGTGGTTGCCGTGGTATCCAGGAATGTTACGAGGAGTTACTAGGTGGTTGCTCTGGCATCTCCGACACTTACTAAATTGTTGCTATGATAGCTATGGAAGTTACAGAGAGGTTACTAGGTGGTTGCTATGGTATTTGAGGCAGTTGCTGGGTGGTTGCTATGATAGCTATGGTAGTTACGAAGAGGTTACTAGGTGGTTGCTATGGTATTTGAGACAGTTCCTGGGTGGTTGCTATGGTAGTTAAAAAGAGGTTACTAGGTGGTTGCTATGGTATTTGAGGCAGCTGCTGGGTGGCTGCTATGATAGCTATGGTAGTTACAAAGAGGTTACTAGGTGGTTGCTATGGTATTTGAGGCAGCTGCTGGGTGGTTGCTATGATAGCTATGGTAGTTACGAAGAGGTTACTAGGTGGTTGCTATGGTATTTGAGACAGTTCCTGGGTGGTTGCTATGGTAGTTAAAAAGAGGTTACTAGGTGGTTGCTATGGTATTTGAGGCAGCTGCTGGGTGGCTGCTATGATAGCTATGGTAGTTACAAAGAGGTTACTAGGTGGTTGCTATGGTATTTGAGGCAGCTGCTGGGTGGTTGCTATGATAGCTATGGTAGTTACGAAGAGGTTACTAGGTGGTTGCTATGGTATTTGAGGCAGTTGCTGGGTGGTTGCCATGGTATCCAGGAATGTTACGAGGAGTTACTAGGTGGTTGCTCTGGCATCTCCAACGCTTACTAAATTGTTGCTATGATAGCTATGGAAGTTACAGAAAGGTTACTAGGTGGTTGCTATGGTATTTGAGGCAGTTGCTGGGTGGTTGCTATGATATCTATGGTAGTTACGAAGAGATTAATAGGTGGTTGCTATGGTATTTGAGACAGTTGCTGGGTGGTTGCTATGACAGCTATGGTAGTTATAATATAATATAAAATATGTTCTTCTGTAATATGTATAGCTTTATTTTAAAGTATACTTTAATTATCCCTCATCACCAACACCTCGGATTCACTCTTTAGGGATAAATAGTTTATATGTTAAACGTATTACACCAATAAACAAATAACAATTAAACTCTATTTGATGGTGTTACTAGATGGTTGCTAAGGTATTTACACGCCCTTATCCAGAGAGAAATACATCAATAGATATCTGAGGCAGTTATGTGGTTGGGGTGGTTATGATGACTGTGACAGTAACTAGGTGGTACATAGATGCAAACTGTGGTATCTGAGGTTGTTGCTATGGTACCAGAGGAGGTTCATAGTTGATGATTGTAGTATTTGAGGCAGTTAGTAGGTGGTAGGTATCTAAGGATATTATTAGGTGGTTGTTATGGTATAATAAGTCTTTGTGACCCTGATCCTTCTCTCCCCTGTGCACTGAGCACTGCAGATCTCTCAGTAATACACACACACACACACACACACACACACACACACACACACACACACACACACACACACACACACACACACTCAAAATTATGACCCCAACACACCTTGGGAACGGCTTCCAGAGGCCGTAGGGATTAACAAGATTATTGGTGGGTATCTTAGGGGGGTTGCTATGGTGTGTCAGGCAGTCACGATATCATACATGCCATGCTTTCTTATTATATTGATAATATAATATAAAATATGTTCTTCTGTAATATGTATAGCTTTATTTTAAAGTATATTATTCTATTGTTATATACACACATTGGCCACTTTATTAGGAACGCCACACCAGTATGGGGTCGACGGACTCTACAAGGTGTTGGAAAGGTTATTTTATTCTGAAGGTGGTCAGTTGGATTCAGATATGCTGAGCGAAGAGGACACAGACGTAGACTGGACACACTGATGTGATCATGCTTTGTAACATAAGACATCTCATGGTAGAAGTGGAGTAAAGACTGCTTCATTAAGTTACATTAGTTATCCTGGTCAACCAGTTTGATCATGATTAAATCTCGTCTATATTTTTAATCTAGACCCTCACATCTGCTATTGTATGGGTATCTTTGACCCTGTTTGTTGTTGTGTTTTCCACAGTAAGACCGTGCAGAGTAAAGTGGATACGATTTTGGTAAGGATCTGCTCAGAATAACCAACAGCTGACTACATGATCCCACTCATTGTTCCGTTTTTACTGAATAACATCTCGCTCCTCTGTGTGACGTCTTTCCTCAGAGAGATGTGCAGCAGTTTACAGACAACGACAAACTCTACCTGTATTTACAGCTCCCCTCAGGTCCGAGTGCAGGAGAGAAGAGGTACAGCACAGCATCGTGTTCCTGTTACGGAAGTGTGATGAGATTATATATATTAGGGCTGGGCGATACGGCTGAAAACTGTATCACGATATCAGTGCTTCATATCGGTCGATATCGATAATTATCTATATTTTTATGACCCATTTAAAATAAGGACCAGGAGAAAAATATATTAGATTTAAACCTTTTTATTTGAAACTTCACCTTCCTCTGATCAGAATCCCCTCAGTTATTAAGACAGAAACGTCACCAACCAGGAAACCTCCAATAATTATAATGTAAACATGAGTCTAAAGTCACAATGAACACTTAACTATTATCTCTTAACATTTAAGGTGAGAAATGACAGGAAATGTAAGAAATGTTTAATAAAGTGTAATAAAATAGTGTGAAGTGTTAAATATAAACAGAGAAAGCTGAGAATTTAGTGCAGGTTTAGTGTGAGGAAGTTCACTAGCTGTTCACCTTCTGGTGTGTAAAGTGTGTAAAATATGTGCAGTGTTTAGTAAAGAGAAATAAACCTGAGGTAGACTGAGATACGTCTGTAATATAAAACACAGACCTGAGGTAGACTGAGATACGTCTGTAATATAAAACACAGACCTGAGGTAGACTGAGATACGTCTGTAATATAAAACACAAACCTGAGGTAGACTGAGATACGTCTGTAATATAAAACACAGACCTGAGGTAGACTGAGATACGTCTGTAATATAAAACACAGACCTGAGGTACACTGAGATACGTCTGTAATATAAAACACAGACCTGAGGTAGACTGAGATACGTCTGTAATATAAAACACAAACCTGAGGTAGACTGAGATACGTCTGTAATATAAAACACAGACCTGAGGTAGACTGAGATACGTCTGTAATATAAAACACAAACCTGAGGTAGACTGAGATACGTCTGTAATATAAAACACAGACCTGAGGTAGACTGAGATACGTCTGTAATATAAAACACAAACCTGAGGTAGACTGAGATACGTCTGTAATATAAAACACAGACCTGAGGTAGACTGAGATACGTCTGTAATATAAAACACAGAGCTGAGGTAGACTGAGATACGTCTGTAATATAAAACACAGACCTGAGGTAGACTGAGATACGTCTGTAATATAAAACACATACCTGAGGTAGACTGAGATATGTCTGTAATATAAAACACAGAGCTGAGGTAGACTGAGATACGTCTGTAATATAAAACACAACCCTGAGGTAGACTGAGATACGTCTGTAATATAAAACACAGACCTGAGGTAGACTGAGATACGTCTGTAATATAAAACACACACCTGAGGTAGACTGAGATACGTCTGTAATATAAAACACAGACCTGAGGTAGACTGAGATACGTCTGTAATATAAAACACAACCCTGAGGTAGACTGAGATACGTCTGTAATATAAAACACAGACCTGAGGTAGACTGAGATACGTCTGTAATATAAAACACAACCCTGAGGTAGACTGAGATACGTCTGTAATATAAAACACAGACCTGAGGTAGACTGAGATACGTCTGTAATATAAAACACAGACCTGAGGTAGACTGAGATACGTCTGTAATATAAAACACAGACCTGAGGTAGACTGAGATTAGGGCTGTAATATAAAACACAGACCTGAGGTAGACTGAGATACGTCTGTAATATAAAACACAGACCTGAGGTAGACTGAGATACGTCTGTAATATAAAACACACACCTGAGGTAGACTGAGATACGTCTGTAATATAAAACACAACCCTGAGGTAGACTGAGATACGTCTGTAATATAAAACACAGACCTGAGGTAGACTGAGATACGTCTGTAATATAAAACACAGACCTGATACAGTCGCCGGTTACTGAAGAGGAATCCAGCAGACCGGCACGAGACGACGATATGGCACAACCAAACGTGATACTGTTACATGATTGGCTGTTAGTGTGTCACTCCCTATGTTGCTAGGATACCAGAGAGCAAGTGTCTTTATTAATGCATCCAAACTTGCTTCGCAACCTCTGTTTTCTTCCGACAGAGAATAAAAAATATCAAATGTTTTATCGGACACATTTTTTATTGATATCGATCACGTGTCTATCGCGATACATATCGTCATCGTTTTATTGCCCAGCCCTATGTATATAAGTGTAAAGATTGTGGAGCTGGACACTGGGTGCTCAGGTAAGAGAGAAAACGTTCTCTTACAAAGGATCATTGTGTGTGTTTGTTAGCAGTGACACGAATTCGGTGAACACGGCCGACCAGCTCCACACCTGCAACTGGATTCGCAGTCACCTGGAGGAACACGCCGACACCTGCCTGCCTAAACAAGATGTTTACGAGACATACCGGTGAGAAATCCCCACTTTTAGTTCTCGCTCTCAAACGTAGCTCATCATGTTACAGAGAAACCACAAGAGACGGGTAAACAGCTACACCAGTCAGATCTGCTGAAGGAATCAACCCGTTCTGACCAATCAGAAGCTAGAATATTAAACATCTATGGAAACGTAATCATGATGCCCCAGATGCAGGAGACGGGGTAATCAGGGAAAGGCTAATATTTTGAAACACAAACAATTTAACTCAACTAAATTTGTTATTCCTTACAGGTGTAGAATTTATATTATAATAGTAACTACAATAAATATCGCCTTCATTCCCTGCAATGTGCTTGTTGTTGCGCCGGCCATTTTGGAGGCAGTGTACGATGTTCCTCTCATCCCAGATGAACACATGATGTATCAGTAAACAGCTCAGGATGTGCAGCAGGACCCGAGAGAGTCGCAGGGTTGGTCAGGAGGTTTCGTCCTCATACGGACTGACTTTTCCTCAGCACCCTTGCCTCAGGCTCGATCATTTGGAATAGATATTAATTAATATGAAAGTTGAAAATCAAAATTTGTTTCTGTATTTGTATATTTCTGTAGAGCTGGTAAAAGTGCTATAGAAATAAAAGTAAATAGAACGGAATAATCAGGGCTGGAAGCGGCGCAGTACATCACACGGTTACTTACACCATGTCGTGACGTCCACTCGACAGGAAGCACTGTGAAAACCTGCAGCAGAGGCCACTGAGCGCGGCTAACTTTGGTAAGATCATCAGAGACATCTTCCCCAACATCAAGGCACGCAGACTGGGAGGCAGAGGCCAGTCCAAATATCCTTTACGTCCTGCTGTCACTCTGACATGCACCTAAGTGCAGCTCTGTGTGCGTCATTACATCACCTGTCTTATGTGTGAGTGTTTTATCGTTCCTCCTTGACCGCGTCGCCGTTACGTACTGCTACAGTGGGATCCGCAGGAAGACGGTGTTAAACATGCCGTTGTTACCCAACCTGGACCTCAAGAACGATCCGGTATGAAGCTCTGGTCACGTTTACACCTTTACACGTTTACACCTTAACACGTTTACACCTTTACACGTTTACATGTTTACACATTTACACCTTTACATGTTTACACCTTTACACCTTTACACGCTCCCTCTGTGCTTCAGCCGCTCACGTACCACCTGCTCTGTTCCCCTGCAGTCCGAGCTGACCGAGCTGGTGCAGACGTACAAACAGGAAGTGACGGAAGCGGCCTGTGAGCTGATCTGTGACTGGGCTCAGAAGATCCTCAAGCGCTCGTTCGACACGGTGGTGGAAATCGCACGTTTCTTAGTGCAGGAGCACATCGTAAACCCGCGCTGCAGCCAGGCCGAGCTCGTCACCTCCGCGTCGCTCGCCGGTAACGAACAGTTTCTCAGCTCCGTTTCTCGTGTTGTCTCACAATGAAACTGGACCTGACAGTGACTGAAGGTGTGGTGCTGTGTTCTGTTACCAGGAGGACCTGCCAAACCTCACAAAGTGATTAAAAAGAACCCGACGACGTCCAGAGGGAGCGCAGCAGAGGAAGAAAGCACGGGCCAAGACACTAAGGTATTATATCTCCAGTACATTCTTCACCCTAGAGGCTGCGAGGGGAACGACTGTGATGTACGTGACTACAGGAAGTAGACATTTACCTGTCATTAGAAACAGATAAAAAATAAAGTCCATCAGTGACGCCACAGTGACACACCTTCATTATAAAGTCTCCGTTTTATTTACTGTTAAATTCTCCTGGTTTTTCTTTCACAGAAAGACGAAAGCGAGCAGGTTGTGAAACATCTTCCTAACGACAAATCAGCTAAAGCTCCTGAGGTTGTGCGTTATGGAGGCCGTGAGATGCAGGTTGAAGCTCTGGTGAAGAAACTCCCTCAGCTCCGCCCTCGTGGCTCGATTCCAGAAAAACCTCTCCTCTCCGTTCACGCCCCCGCTCCTGCCTTCACGCCGAATGACTCTAGCAGCGTCCAAGTGACTCTGCCCATCACCGTGGCGACGCTCTCGCCACAGCAACACGGCTCCTCCCACCATCTCATGATCCTGCCTCCTTCGATGGCCGTTTCCACAGCAACGCCGGTGACGACGGCATCTAAAAGGGCCTCCGATTCGTCCGCAGTGGGCCCAGGCCCACCAATGAAACGCAAAAGGGGCCGACCCAGGAAGCAGAGACCAGAAGAAACGGTGGCTGCTCAGAACACCAGTCCGAATCAGAACCTAAACCTGAAACCCAATCAGAATCTCGGTCTGAATCCAGTGGTGCCGAATAGAGGGGTGATCCAGAAGGCGCTATCGTCTTCCTCCTCGTCCTCGCAGGTGACGGAGTGTAAAGTCGAGGAAACCGAGTCGCGGCCCGTCATGCTCCTGCAGGAACCGGGCCGAGCCTTGGTGATCCAGCACGCCCCCATGTCACGGGAAAGCCGCACCGTTAGCCAGGTGCATCTCCCACCTCCCACTGAGGACAGGGGCATAGTGAACATCACGCTCACACCCATCGACCCCTCGGCCACTGAAGACGACTCGGTTTGCAGCGTGTCCGAGACCAGCCCGGGGGAGGTCCCGTAACCGTCCGCCAAGTGTGTGTGTGTGTGTGTGTTTCGTCAGTGACTTCCGTGACTAACATGTCAGATTGTCCAGTTAAGATCGTCATGTCTACGTACCTTTGGGTTTTATTCCCTTTGTTCCCTGATGATCTTCTGAGGTCCACAACGCACTGCAGTCGATTACCAACCATAAGGAGGAGCCACAAACCCAACGCACAGACGCAGTCCACCTTCTGTTCTTCTTTCAGGTGCCAAAATTTACAGTTTAGCTGTAGCATTTACATTTTATACCTGTTGCTATGACGATATGGGACACAGCGATAAGACAGCTAGGCTTCCCTGGTTTTTTTTTTTTTTTTACCCAACTGAAGCACTGGTACAAACCAAACAAGACAAAGAGCTACTTCACTGTGGGGGAAACGACGTGTTGGCTAAATTAGTGTCACACTCCAGTGCAGACACCAAACACGTCCCAGCCGAGCGACGACGTCATGACACACACATTTTACTGTTGGCCGAATTGTAGCTTTAATGCACTTTTATTACACAGTGATGCAGACTGAGGACGAGGACACTGGCCCTGTGGCACCCTGACCATCACTCTGTGTGTGTGTGTGTGTGTGTGTGTGTGTGTGTGTGTGTGTGTGTGTGTGTGTGTGTGTGTGTGTGTTAAAGTTGTGGAGGTGATGTTTCAGTGCTATTACGGGTTTGTAAATCGAGGGCTTTTACAGCGTCTCTCTCTTCAACTTCAAACTGCAGTGACAAAGATTTAAATAAGCATGCACACACACACACACACACACACACACACACACACACACACACACACACACACACACACACACACACACACAGAGACACACACACACACACAAACAGAGACACACACAAACAGAGACACATAGACACACAGACACACACACAGACACACACACACAGACAGAGACACACACACACACACAAACAGAGACACACACACACACACACAAACAGAGACACACACACACACAGAGACACACACACACACACAAACAGAGACACACACAAACAGAGACACATAGACACACAGACACACACACAGACAGAGACACACACACACACACAAACAGAGACACACACACACACAAACAGAGACACACACACAGACACACACACAGACAGAGACACACGCACACACACAAACAGAGACACACACACACACAGACAGAGACACACACACACACACACAGACACACAGACACACACAGAGACACACAGACAGAGACACACACACACACACACAGACACACAGACACACAGACACACACAGAGACACACAGACAGAGACACACACACACACACGCACACACAAACAGAGACACACACGCTCACTCAGACACACACACAGACAGACACACACACAGACACACACACACATGCACAGACAGACACACACAGACACACACAGACACACAGACAGACACACACAGACACACGCACACACACAGACAGACATGCACAGACAGACACACACACACAGACAGACATGCACAGACAGACACACACACAGACACACACACAGACACACAGACAGACATGCACACACACACACACACAGACAGACAGACACACACACAGACACACGCACACACAGACAGACAGACACACACACACAGACACACAGACAGACATGCACACACACACACAGACACACACACAGACATGCACACACAGACACACACACACACACACAGTGTAAAGTTACCCAGACTCTTTTTTTTTAGTTATTTCACAGCAGTGACAGATGCGATGGGATTTTAGTGTTTAGTGTGTAAATAGATGTGTGTGAAACCCAGCGTGCGCTACGTCTCCTCTCTCACACAGCTTCCCCCGACGCCTCGTCCACTTCAGGTTAGGGAAACTTCAGAAGAAAACGCCTGGCAGATGTCACACACTCTGATCCCGGAGTTACCGAGGTTTCACTCGCAAAAACACCGACAGAGACGTCTTCATCTTCATCTTCATCTTCGTATCATAAAAAAATAAATGACACACGAGTCGACCTGCACGTGACTCTGGAAGGACCGACACACGTGTGAACACGGATTATCGAGTGGCCCCTGGTAGCCCCACCCTCTCTCATCACATTAGTATGGTTTGTTGTGCTGTCCTCGTCTCGCCCCAGTCCGCGTGTTTACAGAGACCACCGGACCCTTCAGGAAGCCCTTTTCTGTGCCAAAAGAAGATTGCAGTGATGTAGTGAAAGGCAGCTAACGCTAACTGTTTAACTGTTAAACCAACTGGTGTAAGATTCTTATTAAATTATTCTAATCAGGCTGCGCAGCAGTGTGGTGATTAATGACACACCCTCAGGACCTGCACCAGGGGCAGCTGTCACTCAGTGTGGTGATTAATGACACGCCCTCAGGACCTGCACCGGGGGCAGCTGTCACTGTGTGGTGATTAATGACACGCCCTCAGGACCTGCACCGGGGGCAGCTGTCACTCAGTGTGGTGATTAATGACACGCCCTCAGGACCTGCACCGGGGGCAGCTGTCACTCAGTGTGGTGATGAGTGGAATCTTTGTGAATAATAATAATAATAATAATAAACTCCCAGAAGTCTATCTGAAGGCCCATTTGTCTCACAAGCTGATAATAAATAACAATAACACAAAGTAATCTTTGTTTAAACGCTTTAAAGGTTTTAATCATGTAGAATTCTCACTGGTGTATCAGCTCAGCTCTCAGGAAAACTCCAAACCCAACACACACACACGTGCACACACAGACATACACACACACACACAGACATGCACACACACACACAGACACACACACACAGACATACACACACACACACAGACATGCACACACACACACACAGACATGCACACACACACAGACATGCACACACACAGACATACCCACACAGACATGCACACACACACAGACATGCACGCACACACACAGACATACACACACACAGACATATACACACACAGACATATACACACACACAGACATGCACACACACAGACATACACACACACAGACATGCACACACACAGACATACACACACACAGACATGCACACACACAGACATACACACACACAGACATGCACACACACAGACATGCACACACACAGACATGCACACACACAGACATGCACACACACAGACATGCACACACACAGACATGCACACACACACAGACATGCACGCACACACACAGACATGCACGCACACACACAGACATGCACGCACACACACAGACATGCACACACAGACATGCACACACACACACAGACATGCACACACACACACAGACATGCACGCACACACACAGACATACACACAGACATGCACACACAGACATGCACACACACACACAGACATGCACGCACACACACAGACATGCACGCACACACACAGACATGCACACACACACACAGACATGCACGCACACACACAGACATGCACGCACACACACAGACATGCACGCACACACACAGACATACACACAGACATGCACACACAGACATGCACACACACACACAGACATGCACGCACACAGACATACACACACAAGCGTGCACACACACAGACATACACACACACAAGCGTGCACACACACACAGACATACACACGCTCGCAAGAGCACGCACGCACATACACACACACACACATACACACACTGTAGAGCTGCCGGCTCTTCTTGCAGCTCGTTTCCAGGAGGAAACTGGAGAACTTTGAGGAAAGCTCTGAGCAAATGGAGTGACGAGGTGTGACAGCGCACACAGACAGTAACAGGAGCTGATGTACAGGAGCGACAGAGTGAGAGTTTACACTGTAAATCATGATCCTTCTCCCAAACTGATCCAGGAAATAAAGCAGTAAAAGCGCCACTGTGTGTGTGTGTGTGTGTGTGTGTGTGTGTGTGTGTAACTCTGCACCGACACCTGAACACTTAACACAGTGTTAACACTCGGACACACAACCGACTTCTCTCCACGTCACCAACTCCATCTCAGCAGATTTTGACGATTTAAATAAAATGAGTTGAAAAGCGTTTTATTTTCATTAAAATCTTTAATAATAAAGTATTTTCTGTACACAGTGACAGACGCTGTGACCCGACAGTGTTAGGGTTTAATAATATATCCATAACATGTTAAATACAACACAGATAAATGATTAAGACTCAGGATCACAATCAAAAGCCCTTCGATAGCATCGACTCATAATTACTGCATCAAACTGGGGGGAACTTTAATATGTTCACATCCGAAAACCTCTCAACAGATAAAAATGTGGGGCTTTTAAAGCAAACCGTGGAACATTAAAATCACAGTGTGTGAATCTGACCGACTCGGAATCGCTGTGTATCTGAATCTTAACCTGATTCAGTAACAGAACCGACTCGGTCATCGCTGCATGTAACTGATCTGAAGATGACTCAGAATCACATGGAACATGACTCAGAATCACATGGAACATGACACTGGAGCTCTGGCCTTTATCTTTAATGTTATAAAATAATGAGATTTTTGTCACTGTGGTTGTTTAATGAAACGGTTAAGAGCTCATAAACATGTTGTTTTGGCTACTGGACCTTTAATGGCGGTGAGACAGACTTCCGTAACACGTTAGCATGGTAGCTAAGAGGTAAACACACACACACACACACACACACACACACACACACACACACACACACACACACACACAAACCCTGGCTGATCCTCTACACTTCAAAATATTCGCTGGAGAAAAAATGACGGAGATTTCAGACTTATTCGTGGCGTTGGCGTCTTCTGGTGCAGTTGCATATAAACATTAGAGTGTGTGTGTGTGTGTGTTTTCCTGACTTATAGAATGGAACAGTCCGAGTTGTCCTTCTTCTCGCCCTGCCGTCTCCGCCCCCCGTGATGAGCCGCTGGTCCTCCTCTCATCTGAACAAAACAAATCCCCACAACAGTTAGTGATGGTCAGTGAGGTTCAGTCCCAAACGTATCACTATTAACTACACGCTCACTACAGTGTGGGATGTAGTGGCCTTATGGGGACATTGTTAGGAACATTCTGGAAGCCTGTTGGATTTTTTTTTTTACCAGTTGCTTTAATGTAATTGATGGAAAAAAAAATAGAATCTGCATTACACTGGAAGGAAAAAAATAAAAACGATTTTAAAGGTGGGGTCTGCGATGTTTGAGGAAACAAAAACAAAACAAACATGTAGCCAATGAGCAGAAAGGGGCGTGTCTTGTCGATATGGGCGGAGAGAGCGTTTAGTGCGCGTGTGTGACATTAGCAGAAATCGGTTTTGACATGGAGGATAAAAACAAAGAAAGAAAGAGAAGAAAGACTTATGATAAGGACAAGAAGTAGGACGTGTTAATATAGGATCAGCTTTCCAGCGCTGGAGAGAACTGAAGGAGCAGGAAGTCGGCCACATATTCACAGGTTGGAGTTTCCCGAGTCAATAACTCCTGAGCTAAACGCTGTTACTACACAAATAACACCTCTTTTCTATCGTAGTAATGTAGAGAGGCAGCTACAACCGCGTTTTGTGTAGTAACAGCGTTTAGCTCAGGAGTTATCGACTCGGGAAACTCCCACCTGTGAATATGTGGCCGACTTTACTTAAGACGCCGAGGCGCTTTTTTCCTTCTCGATAGGTGAGTAACGTTGGTTTTGCTTTGTTACACAGAACTAATATATGCCTTTGTCCTTTACATGATTATGCTTGTGTGGCATTTTTGCTTGTTTGTTTATCTACAATCGTATTGTTCTTCCCTTCAGCTATGATAAAGACACGTTTCTTTCTGTTAGTCGCCTGGGTTACGTATGTATGTGTGGGCGGAGCTATCGATACAGGGGTGGGACACATTGGGGTTAGGGGGCGTGTTTGTTTCTGTGATTTTATATGTCAACATTGGCTTTCAAACAACGGAGACCGCTCCTTTAAATAACAAAAATATGTTTTGAATCGAATAGAAAAGAACCGATCAGTGAATCGATATGAACTGAATCAATTTAAACTGACAAAAAATGTCTTTAAATGAAATAAAGAGCCGACGAACTGAATCACAATTTAGTGACATGAAGTGATTTGTTAATAACATTAAAATGCAGTAGTTAGTAAGTCACCTGTTCCCCAGAGGCCTGTGGAGGCTGCTGATATTCTTCCTGCTGTAACCGTGTCGCTAACTCCAGGTCGCTTAAAGGTCCAGGAGCTTCACCCTGACTCTGCTGCAGGGACATGGCCACCAGGTAGTCCTAACACACACACACACACACACACACACACACACACACACACACACACACACACAGTTTGGTAATCAGACCTTCACCTTGTTCAGTAATCTCTTGAAGATCCTCATTGGGTTTGTCTGTAAACTGAGACCCTGGTGGTCACCTGATCGATCTGCATCTGCTGCTGCTGCGCCGTCGACCTGCTGGCGATCTTCTGTGACGGATGGCACAGTCGGAACTCCGAGTCACAGAAATTCCCATCACCTTCCACGTTATGGAGACTCTCCCACACCAAGGTGTCCTCCTGGAGGAAGCCCTGATCGGTCACCAACAGGTACAGGTGACCCTGAGACCACACACACACACACACACACACACACACACACACACACACACACACACACACACACACAGTATCATACTGTACATCTCTTTTTGTATATTAAAAACAGTTCATTTGTGGATCAGTAGCTCACCTTGTGCTTGATCATGGTGCTGAAGTGGTTGTTCCTGAAGAACACACACAGCTCTCCCTCCTTGGCGGTGGTGTTGAGCTCGCACAGTCCGTGATACGTCAGCTGGGTGGCCGTCGACTCCAAGAACTGCTCCGCTATCAGACCTGCACAATCACACAACATCGAGTTAAACGCTCCGTACACACGACGTCTGATTGTGGTGATGCGGTGATTATCATCAGTTCATTCGTTCCTCCATTCATCTTCTACCGCTTAACCCGAACTTCTCAGGTCACGGGGAGCCTGTGCCTATCTCAGGCGTCATCGGGCATCGAGGCAGGATACACCCTGGACGGAGTGCCAACCCATCACAGGGCACACACACACTCTCATTCACTCACACAATCACACACTACGGACAATTTTCCAGAGATGCCAATCAACCTACCATGCATGTCTTTGGACCGGGGGAGGAAACCGGAGTACCCGGAGGAAACCCCCGAGGCACGGGGAGAACATGCAAACTCCACACACACAAGGCGGAGGTGGGAATCGAACCCCCGACCCTGGAGGTGTGAGGCGAACGTACTAACCACTAAGCCACCGTGTCCAACACACTTTATTATCAGTTAAAAAAATAAAAACACAACAGCTGTTACACAGGAGCTTCCACCCCCACCCCCACCCCCACCCCCACCACCGTGTTTCACACTGTTCTTCTTCTGAGGTTCCAGAGACCGTACTGAACTTCGGCAGTGTTTACATACACAAGTAACGGAGTGAATACAGAAAGCAGGAGAGTAAACGGCACTAAAAGTGTCTCGACTCAAATCTCTGTTTGAGGAACTGAATCGGTGAGTCATGTTAATAAACGAGTCAGTGATTTGATTCACCGAGGTTTTTTTATATATTGAAATCAAATCACTGAATCAAATCACCGACTCGTTTATAAACATGACTTTATGGATCACGAACGTCGCTGTATACGACTCGCTCGAGTTTACTCTGAAGAATCACTCATTAGTAAAAGTGAATCACTGAATCAAACTTGATTCCTGTCCGAACTCGTCTCCCGTTCTGTACGTAATAGCGCCGTCACACACACGTCAGAAATGTGAGCAGACTTTTTCCCTTCACACCTTCGCTCACTTGGCTGCTGTCTGTGGAGTGTTTGTAGATGATGATCTTCTCCACCAGCTGGTTGTAGCTCAGTTTCCCCACCGCAGTCACCGTCTCTGGGCTCTAGAACGACACCAAGACCACTCAGTTCCCTCGCTCGCTCAGTCTGTAGTGTGTATGTAACAGAGACAGATGTGTGTGTGATTAGTGAGGGTCTCTGACCTGTGGGTCCAGCAGCCAGCCGTGGTACAGAGGAAGGTTCAGCAAATCGAACACGATGCACTCGGGTGTGTACTCGAAATCTGCCACTCCGGTGAAGCGCACGTTTACGTCCAGACCCGTGGATAACTTGGGCAGCACGGCCATGGCGTCGCTCATGTTCTCAACACACAGCAAGAAATGATGTTATTACATCATCATCATCATCATCATCAGTGACGCTGAGCCGATCGAACTCGACATAAAAGTTCTTAAATATATTCTACATATATTGTTCCTTATGAAGTGTTTATAAACCTTATTTGTGTTATAATAAAATACATTATAAGATCATAATGTTCCTTGTGTGTTTTTTATTGTTTAATTTTACAAAAAGCCAAAAGTAATAAATTTAAACATAAAAATCATCACTAATGTTTGTGTTTCTGAACTGAACACAAATATCTCGTGTGTTATGTGTTTTACCTGCTGAAAGTTCAGCTCCATGTCCTCAGCTGCCTCTCTCGGCTTAATGGACAACACACACTCACCTACAACACAAACACACACACACAGATACACACACACACATGCAGACACAAACACACACACATGCAGACACACACACACACACGCAGACACACACACACACACACACATGCAGACACACACACACACACGCAGACACACACAGACACACACACATGCAGACACACACACACACAGACACACACAGACAAACACACATGCAGACACACACACACACACAGACACACACACACACACGCAGACACACACGCACACACACACAGACACACACACATGCAGGCAGACACGCACACACACACACACGCAGACAGACACACACATGCAGACAGACACACACATGCAGACAGACACACACGCAGACAGACACACACGCAGACAGACACACACGCAGACAGACACACACGCAGACAGACACACACGCAGACACACACACACGCAGACACACACACACGCAGACACACACACACGCAGACACACACACACGCAGACACACACACACGCAGACACACACACACGCAGACACACACGCAGACACACACGCAGACACACACGGACACACACACGGACACACACACGGACACACACACGGACACACACACGGACACACACACGCAGACACACACGGACACACACACGGACACACACACGGACACACACACGGACACACACACGGACACACACACGGACACACACACGGACACACACACGCAGACAGACACACACGCAGACGCACACACGGACACACACACGGACACACACACGGACACACACGGACACACACACGGACACACACACGGACACACACACAGTACAGTATTAGAACAGTACCACAGATGTTTCACTGAACTATAATGAGATAAAAAGTGAGACATTGTTTATTTAATAAAGAATAAAGTTGTAATAACACACCGAGGTGAGCCATGAGCTCGTCGATGGTGATGACCTCAGTCTGGGGGGGCAACTTCGCCTGTAACACACACATCATTTCACTACAACACCGTCTGATTAAATCGGACCCACGTGACACAGAGCCTAGACATTTATACAGCTAACTGATGTGCCCCGCTCAGCTTTGGGGGTGTGTCTTATTGAGGAAGAGGGCGGGGCTAATTTTAATTATACGATTATTAAATCTCTTTTTTAACTTAATCTACTGATGTGTGAATAAGATGAAGATTCTTCTCTAGCAAATAATTATGCTAACTGTTACGGACTGATCGTCATGGTAACGTGGTTCCTTTTATTTATATCTTTTAATTTGTCTACTTCACCTTTAAAAAGATTGAATCTAAAACACTTTTATATCCAGCTTTATAACCAGCTTTATAACCACACACGTCTCACCTTCCACCTGAGGAAGAGGATGTTCATGATGGCCAGCAGGGGGCAGGGTCCGTTTTCACTCTGTGTGATAATGGGAGTCTTTTCCCCTTTCCACGTGATCCACTTGACGTAGTAGTGCTCCTGTACAGAGGGAGGGGCAGACGAGGGTGGTACAGAAGGGGGCGTCGACACTGCAGCCTGCGCCGCCTCTACGCTCGCCACATCCTCGCTCCAGGATGTCGCTCCATCCGCCTCCAGCTCCGCCTCCAACACCGACCTCACAGATGTCTGCGGTTCATCTGTGGCCGTGGACACGCCGCCGTTCAGCGTGGACAGTGATGGCGTTTCATCTACGATGCTGCTCACGGACGACGTGATCTCCGAATCCTCCCTCTCTGAAAGGCTCCTGCTGCGGCTGGCGGCGCCGGTGTCCTCGCTGTCCGAGCAAGCCGTGCTCGTCTGAGACGGCGGCGTCTCGCTGGACGTCTTATCTTTGTCGTTTACTCGGCTACTGGCTTTGTTGTCGTCGCTCGCCTGTTCCTCTTCACGCACGTCTCTGCACGGGCCTGGCGTGGGCTCTGCCATGGTGTGACGGCTAATAGGGCGCTTATAAAGATGGAGGCAGTGACACAAAGTGGCCGTGTGACCCGTGTGGCAGTGTGGACCGTCCTGACTGAGGCTCCACTCACTAAACTACACGTAACAGGAGAAATAATCAGCGTCACCTCCACATGTCCCCGTCCTGCGTCCAGTCACACCGTGAGTCCTGACACCTGAGGGACAGAATCATCTACAGCTCCAGCATCTGAGTCACATGGTTTAGTGTAACAGCACAGAGGAGCTCGGGGACGGAACACAACACCCGTGTGTGAGCGAAGAGTCCTGCGTTTCTGAAACACAATCATCATCATCATCTCACTGCAGCTTAAACCACATCCTGCTCACTGCACTATTCAGGGTCAGAAACATCACTCATTGTGTCTTTAAACACAGACTGACTTAAATTATTCCTCTGAACATCCCATAATTGTGTGACAGAAACACAACAGATAGATGAAGACGTTTCTCTGACACACGACGCGTCTTATACGTAGGCATTTACCGCTGATGCGTGTGACTAGCGTTAACCACCAGCCGCTCCATGGCGATGTGGGCGGAGCCTCTGAGGCTGAGACTAATAAACAGTCACACAAACATCATTTCCTGTCAGACAGTTTAGAGATTAGAGCTTTACGATCAGATGTGTTTATCACACCAGGATCTCTCAGTGAAATAAGGGACGAGTAAAGCATCAGTAACAAGCTGCGTCTCACGGAGAAAATAAACTCCACCCAAAAATATAATGAACACAAAGACATGTAAAGTTTGACTGACAGGTGAGAGAGTCATGTGATCTTCATTTTAATGGGGCACAGGGGGGTAGGGCACAGGGGGGTAGGGCACAGGGGGGTAGGGCACAGGGGGGTAGGGCACAGGGGGGTAGGGCACAGGGGGTAGGGCACAGGGGGTAGGGCACAGAGAGGCAGGGCACAGAGGGGTAGGGCACAGAGGGGTCGGGCACAGGGGGGTAGGGCACAGGGGGGTAGGACACAGGGGGTAGGACACAGAGGGGTAGGGTACAGAAGGGTAGGGCACAGAGGGGTAGGGGACAGGGGGTATGGCACAGGGGTAGGGCAAAGGGTGTTATGGTACAGGGGGGTAGGGCACAGAGGGGGTAGGGCATAGGGGTAGGGCACAGGGGGGGTAGGGCATAGGGGTAGGGTACAGGGGAGGTAGGGCACAGGGGGTAATGCATATGGGGGTAGGGCACAGGGGAGGTAGGGCACAGGGGGTAATGCATAGGGGGGTAGGGTACAGGGGGTAATGCATAAGGGGGGTAGGGTACAGGGGGTAATGCATAGGGGGGGTAGGGCACATGCGGTAAGGCATAGCGGGTAGGGCACAGGGGGTAAGGGCACAGGAAGTAAAGCATAGGGGGTAAGGGCACAGGGGGTAAGGGCACATTTTAGACACAGGCCTTGCATTAAACGTGTTTAATGTATTTTGTTCTGTTGGTTTCTTTTTTCTCTGTTAAACTAAAAGATAAAGTCAGCGCGTTATAACATGTTTATGATTACAGCCTGACCTCAATGTCGCACTGATTAACATCATAACCGGATTAGCAGCAACACTTTACTGCAGTTAGCTACACAATTAGCTTCCAGGCTAAACTCCATAGTAATAATTATCTCTTTAAAACTCACCGTTTTTACCTACAGAACGTCAATCCGTGTCAAATCTCGTCCTTTTTATTCGGTCTGATTAAATAAATCTAAATAAATCTAAATCCTCCTCGTCAGCTGTTCCAGTCGCCTCAGGTGAAACGTCATCATCCGCTCATGCACTTCCGGTTTGTTTGTGTTTTGCCTCTCTCACTTCCTGTATCACAGTAAACAGTGGCGTCGTGTTTACACTGTGCACACTGACAGAAGTCACGTGTTCCTGGTGCAGTGTTTTTGTTATTAAAGCGTCTCTATAATGCATAATAAACGCTCATTACAGACTGTAGGCGACTCACAAGTACACACAATGTGAATGTAAACACACAATGTAAATGTAATAAATGTGCGCCTGAACAGCAGGTGGCGCTGATCGCCATCTTAACTGAGCGCCAGAGTCGGCGGTGAAATAACACGTCACGACAATAGAGGGAAATTTAAACAACTGAACAGAAGAGTTTCCCGTTCCGCAGGTCTCCAAGCAGCAACATCGAGTTTGACATTAATCTGCAAAAATACGTCTTATATGTCAAATCTATATCAATCTAGTGTCTATCTGTGGTCTCGGAAACTCGGTTGTTTTCCTTTCCACCTGTATTTCGCCAAATCCCGCCCCCTGCCCTGTGATTGGCGAGTTTGTATCCACCTCCTGAGCTACGATTGGCTAGCAGCGATGTCGCTCATGTTAGTACGCGCGTGTGAGTGGACGTCTGATTCAGGCTTTTTTTTTTTTTAAATATCACAATACGGGTGGGGATTTCAGATAAACACCGCGAGCTGCTGTCTGATTTCATGCAGAATATAAAATAGATGAAGTGAAAAACAACTGAAGACAAACTGCTTATTAACGCAGACATGAACGACATAAGGCATCATTTAGCATCGCTGTTGCACGTGGCGGTAAAAGAGACTGACGTCAGGTAACGTGTGTTATTGTGTGTGTGTGTGTGTGTGTGTGTGTGTGTGATAGTAACTGTGTGTGTTATTGTGTGTGTGTGTGATAGTAACTGTGTGTGTTATTGTGTGTGTGTGTGTGTGTGTGTGTGTGTGTGTGTGTGTGTGTGTGTGTGTGTGATAGTAACTGTGTGTTATTGTGTGTGTGTGTGTGTGTGTGTGTGTGATAGTAACTGTGTGTTATTGTGTGTGTGTGTGTGTGTGTGTGTGTGTGTGTGTGATAGTAACTGTGTGTGTTATTGTGTGTGTGTGATATTAACCTCTCTCTAACACACTTGAACTCGCTCTAACACACGTTATTAAAGCCCAACGATACACTACAAAGCGTGTTAGAACACGTCACACACTCACGTGTACACACAAATACAGACAAGGTGTCATTTCTAACAATCGACTCTTCATTTGAACTTTAAATCGGATCGCTTGTGAATTCTCTTTCATTTCCAGCAGTAAATTATTATCAGGTGCGTTACGACTTAGTGAGGAGTGGAGAGGAGATAACAGTTCAGAACATAACAGACTGAGTCGGTTCAGCTAAAAGAGTCGGTTCGTGATGTTACAGGGAGGTAAATGATCCGTGAAAGGAGCCTCATGAATACATGTTGTTGTTTACATGACGGGGTCCTCTTCATCCGGATCTTTATACTCCTCTTCATCCGGATCTTTATACTCCTCTTCATCCGGATCTTTATACTCCTCTTCATCCGGATCTTTATACTCCTCTTCATCCGGATCTTTATACTCCTCTTCATCCGGATCTTTATACTCCTCTTCATCCGGATCTTTATACTCCTCTTCATCCGGATCTTTTTACTCCTCTTCATCCTCTCCAGATCTTTTTACTCCTCTTCATGCGGACCTTTTTACTCCTCTTCATCCGGATCTTTTTACTCCTCTTCATCCTGTCCGTTTTTCATATTTCTTTCATTTTAATAAATAATACTCTAAATAACAGTAAATAATAAATATCAAATCCTTTATTTTTTATTTTTCTTCTCCTTTTCTTCCTGTCTTCATTTCCTCTTTCTTCCGCTTTTTTCTTATTGTGTTGATTAACTATTAATGATTGATGGCTAATTATATTTATTATTATATTATATTTATTATTATATTATAAGTCTGCGTGTAAAATCCAGCTTCAGTAGCTGATCAGTGAGATGGTGTAAAGGAGGGAACCCCCCCCCTGCCCACACACACACACACACACACACACACACACACACACACACACACACACACACACACACACACACACCCGTGTGATTGTCTCTGGTGTCTCTGGTGTGAACAGGACGGTGGAGAGTTTACTTCACAGAGGTGCAGAACCCAACCTGCTGCTCGATGAAGGTTTGGCTGCGGTGCATCTGGCTGCAGGGAAGGAATCAGAAAAAGGGCTCCGATGCCTTAAAGTCCTGCTGCAGCACGGCGCTGACCCCAACCTCAGGTCAGAGATGGAACATAAACACTCATTTCTGATTCCCCCTTTCATCAGTTTTATACACACATTAATACACACAGCAGAATCTCACGTCTAAAGTGATCAGAAGTGACTGGTTTTATAGGACTGATGATGATTTGGATTTTGAGCAGAATAGAAGTAACAGTGTGTGTGTGTGTGTGGTGTGTGTGTGTGGTGTGTGTGGTGTGTGTTTGTGTGGTGTGTGTGTGTGTGGTGCGTTTGTGTGTTGGTGTGTGTGTGTGTGTGTGGTGTGTGTGGTGTGTGTGTGTATGTGTGTGTCTGTGTGTGTGTATGTGTGTGTATGTGTGTGTGTGTGTGTGGTGTATGTGTGTGTGTGTGTGTGTGTGTGTGTGTGTGTGTGTGTGTAGGTCTGGTGAGGATCTGACTCCTTTACACATAGCAGCTTTATGGGGCTGTTATCAGAACCTCAAACTCCTGCTGAAGAACGGAGGAGACCCGAACCTGAGAGACCAGGTGAGGGATCACACCCCGAGTCGCCTTTTGTGTGACGTGAACACATTCTTTTGTTCTTATAATCCATTCATTATGTGTGTGTGTGTGTGTGTGTGTGTGTGTGTGTGTGTGTGTGTGTGTGTTCAGGGTGGGAATAAGGCTGTGGATCTGGCAGAACAGGAGGAGAACAGTAAATGTGCCAGCGTTCTTCAGGAATACGAGTCTCACACTTCGAGCCCAGAATATGATGATTTACCCAAATTCCACTACTGTAAGAGTTTTTACTGTAGAACTGAACTAGAATTAACGGCGGTGGGCGTGGCTTTGTGTCCATATAAGGAAGTCTGTGAACGGGAAGCCGTCACACCGAACCGCCATCTTTGGACACGCCCACTTTCGCTATTCACAACACAATATTACAATATCTCTATTTGGGGGAAGTCGTGGCCTAATGGTTAGAGAGTCTGACTCCTAACCGTAAGGTTGTGGGTTCGAGTCTCGGGCCGGCAATACCACGACTGAGGTGCCCTTGAGCAAGGCACCAAACCCCCCAACTGCTCCCCGGGCGTCGCAGCATAAATGGCTGCCCACTGCGCCGGGTGTGTGTTCAGTGTGTGTGTGTGTGTGTGCACTTTGGATGGGTTAAACGCAGATGAGTATGGGGTCACCGTATTTACCCCTATGTCACGTCACTTTTTTCACTTTCACTACATCTGTCTTTCGGTCTTTTTCAGCACTGTACTCGGACTCCATGAGGGACTGCAGCGTGAACCTGTCCCTCATGAGCGATCTGGGAGACGAGCCGCTCAGCAGCACTCGCTATTCCTCCTTTTACAGGAAATCTGAGGGTAACAGACTGCGAAGGGACAGAGACCCTCACAAATCTGATGTCTCTGGTTTAAACGCACGTGACAGCGACATGTTTAACAGAGTAGAAGCAGTCGGTTCTCTTCCTCCGGTTCTCTCTAGTACCCGACTGTCAGGGACGGACTTAAAGAAGAGTCCTGAAGTGACTCGGCCAGATCGCTTCCTCAGCCCGAGCCGGAAGAGCGTCACGTTCAGAGACTACGATGAGTTTTATCCGGACGTGAAGCACAGCGGCGACGACTCCAGAGACTCGACGGTCGATTTCTCTCTGTATCCTGACTTCCTGCGCTCGGACCGCGTGACCACCGTGTTGCAGAACCAGGGGATCGACGTGACGTCTCCAGACGAAGTGTTCGTCTTCTGCAGAGAACAGAATCTCACTGAGGATTTTGAGAAGACCGTAGTGGGAGGGGCGGTCGTAGGGGAGGAGGACGAGGATGACGACTCTCACGCCGGCGTCAGCAGTACCAGCGGGTCGAGTCGATACAGCAGCTGTGACAGCGAGCCGTACAAGACCACCATCGAAGCGCCGTTACCTTCTGATGACATCTCAGCGGATAAAGATGGGTGGACAAAAGGAAGTAAAGTCTCAGATAGCGAGAAGAAGAACGAAGTTAACGTGCAGTCTCAAGCCTGTAAGGACGAGATTACTGAGCTTTCCTTCACTCCGAGTCCGTACGTCACGGGCAGGACGCGCTCCAGACTCAGTCGCTGCTCCCAGAGACACAGCGCCTCGTCTTTTTCTAACTCGTCTCTTTTCGAGCAGACGCTGCCCACGCCCACACGAGTGCGTCGAGACGTCGCTCAGCCGGACAAACCTCGTCTGAGACGTCCTTCTGAAGAAGACCGAGCAGCGGACCTCGAGTCCTACTTGGCAAATCTGTGTGTTTCGTCCCAACTGCCTGCAAGTCAAGCATCGACTCTGATCATCTCTGGAAGCCTGGCAGATACCATCATTATCCCGAGGGGTGACACCGACGAGAGCTTAGAACATGGATCATCTTCATCATCATGCTGCCGAGAGGAGGATGTGTTCACAGAAGACAAGGAGTTTCTAACGTCAGACCTTTCGACTTCAAGCACAAAAATACACAAAAACACAAATTCTCAAGATTCTTCCTCAGAGTCGAGTTCCAGCTTCGGTCAAATGCTCGAGGTTCCGTCCACCGGCTGCACGCCGAGATACAGCATGAGCCGAATCTGCAATCGCTCTGAAACCCGGTCGCTCGCAAACCTGTCCTACACCCCCGGAGGACGTCCCCACATCACCGACACGGACGAACCGGTGGAGTATTTGTACACTGATGCCGAGGAGGGACACGAGCTGATCGAGACGCACGTCCCACCGACGTCCAACACGTCTGTCAGTGAGGAGACCGTCATCTACGACTGGCGCTCGTTACAGACCGCGGCCAAAAGTCCGGAGAAGGGAAAAGAAAACTGCCGCCCTAACGAAGTGACGGAGAGAGAGCGCATCTCAGAGACCGAAGGGTTAACGGACCGAGAGCTCAGACGCAAACTCGTGGAACTGGGAGAGGAACCTGGACCCATCAACAGAGACACACGGCATGTGTACATGCGGAAATTACGAACCCTGCAGAAGAAAGATGTCCCTGTGAAGTCAGTGCAGGACGAACCAGCAGCAGTCACCGGTACGAGACACGACGACATACAGTACAAGTCTGTTGGGGTTTGCTTTGGTGTTTATTTGGTGTGATTAAGGAGCATTAGCAGTCTGTGAGCTGATGTTTATGGTAGTGTTTGTCCCCTGTGTGACCTCCAGGTTACAGTCCGGAGCTGAATAAAGTGTTGTGTTTGTTCCACCTGCCCGACTGTAACGCTGATGAGTTTGCGCTGTGTGAACAGTTTGATCAGCCGGATCAGAATAAACGCTGGCGTGAAGGCCTCATAAAGTCCAGCTTCAACTACCTGTTACTCGACCCCAGGTAAGGCCACACATTCCCAGGTAAAGTAAAGCCCACACATTCCCAGGTAAGGCCACACATTCCCAGGTAAAGTAAAGCCCACACGTTCCCAGGTAAAGTAAAGTCCACACATTCCCAGTAGGTAAAGTAAAGTCCACACATTCCCAGTAGGTAAAGTAAAGTCCACACATTCCCAGTAGGTAAAGTAAAGTCCACACATTCCCAGTAGGTAAAGTCCACACATTCCCAGTAGGTAAAGTAAAGTCCACACATTCCCAGTAGGTAAAGCCCACACATTCCCAGTAGGTAAAGTAAAGCCCACACATTCCCAGTAGGTAAAGTAAAGCCCACACGTTCCCAGGTAAAGTAAAGCCCACACATTCCCAGGTAAAGTAAAGCCCACACATTCCCAGGTAAAGTAAAGCCCACACATTCCCAGGTAAAGTAAAGCCCACACATTCCCAGTAGGTAAAGTAAAGTCCACACATTCCCAGTAGGTAAAGTAAAGTCCACACATTCCCAGTAGGTAAAGTAAAGTCCACACATTCCCAGTAGGTAAAGTAAAGTCCACACATTCCCAGTAGGTAAAGTAAAGCCCACACATTCCCAGTAGGTAAAGTAAAGCCCACACATTCCCAGTAGGTAAAGTAAAGTCCACACATTCCCAGTAGGTAAAGTAAAGCCCACACATTCCCAGTAGGTAAAGTAAAGTCCACACATTCCCAGTAGGTAAAGTAAAGCCCACACATTCCCAGTAGGTAAAGTAAAGTCCACACATTCCCAGTAGGTAAAGTAAAGTCCACACATTCCCAGGTGTACCCCTTTTCCACCAGAAAGACCCGGGTGCTGGTTCAGAGTTGGTTCCCCTGGTGAACCTTCTAAGAACCAGTTTACCTTCCCATCAGTTAGAGAGCGTCACAGAGCCGAGTGTGACGTCACTGTATACGTGTCACGTGTCACAGCGACGTTAGCGCAGCAGCGACAAACACAACAACAACAATGGTGGATGTTACTTTACTGTTAATGCTCATGGCTTTGTGAACCTACATTAACACCCAAACGTGGCGAATCTGACGTGTACGTGCGGCTCCGTGTAATCTGTATAAACGGAGGTTGTGATGGAGAAAGTACTTAACGTTATTTTATCATTAACACAGAAAAACGTTAGCCTTAGCATGTAGCTACCTACTATCATGTGTGCTGATAATGTATCATATCGCGGTAAAGTAAAAGTGTATTAAACATTAGTATACTTAAGGTACGTTATCAAATGCGCTAACAGTAGCCCCGCCCCCCGGTACATTACCAAATGCGCTAACTGTAGCCCCGCCCACAGCCCCTGCCGCAAGTGGTTCTTAAGTGTAGACCCGCAATGTTTTGGGGGGGGGGGGGGGGGGCAGGGTCATCTGGGTCCAAACTCATGTCTCCTTGATTTCAGTCCCAGGAAAAAAAAGTGTTAATTTGTTTGGTTTATGATATAAAAAGGTAACATGGGGGATGTGGTAGCTCAGTGTTCGAGGTGTTGGACTGTTGATATGAAGGTTGTGAGTTTGAATCCCAGGTCCACCAAGCGGACACTTCCGGGCCCCTGAGCGAAGCCCTTAACCATCAGTTACTCAGTGGTATAAAATGAGAAGAACGTTAGTGGCCCTGGACAAGAGCGTCTGTAACATGCAGCATAAATAATCCTGTGTGACGTGTTTGTGTCCAGAGTGACGAAGAACCTGCCGTACCGCAGTCAGGCGCTGACGCCGCATGACTGTTTCCAGACCTTCATCAGCTCCATTTTCTACGTGGGTAAAGGCAAACGCTCGCGACCCTACAGCCACCTGTACGAAGCTCTGGAGTACTTCAAAGGAGACAAATCGTCCAAGGTAGGATACTGTAGAGAAGAACAGGAAGTGACGTGCTAACATTAGGAACAGTTAATGATCTGATCTGGACAGAATCCTCCGGAGAGAAACTCTGCTGACTGACGTCTAACATCATGGTGTTTGTTCTGTCTAACACAAACTCTGCTGACTGACGTCTAACATCATGGTGTGTGTTCTGTTTAACACAAACTCTGCTGACTGACGTCTAACATCGTGTGTTCTGTCTAACACAAACTCTGCTGACTGACGTCTAACATCATGGTGTTTGTTCTGTCTAACACAAACTCTGCTGACTGACGTCTAACATCGTGGTGTGTGTTCTGTCTAACACAAACTCTGCTGACTGACGTCTAACATCGTGTGTTCTGTTTAACACAAACTCTGCTGACTGACGTCTAACATCGTGTGTTCTGTTTAACACAAACTCTGCTGACTGACGTCTAACATCGTGTGTTCTGTTTAACACAAACTCTGCTGACTGACGTCTAACATCATGTGTTCTGTCTAACAGAAACTCTGCTGACTGACGTCTAACATCATGTGTTCTGTCTAACAGAAACTCTGCTCGAAGGTGCAGCACATCCTGCAGGTGTGGGACTGCGGCCACGGCGTCATCTCGCTGCACTGCTTCCAGAACGTCATTCCTGTGGAGGCGTACACACGAGAGGCCTGCATGGTGGACGCCATGGGTACTGTGGTCATGTCATCTGTGATATAACACACTGGATATCTCTCTGTCTCTCTGTCTCTCTCTCTGTCTGTCTCTCTGTCTCTCTTTCTCCATCCCTCTGTCTTTGTCTCTTTTCTCTCTCTCTCTCTCTGTCTCTTTCTCTTTTTCTCCGTCCCTCTGTCTCTCTCTTTTTTTCTCTTACTCTCTCTCTCTCTTTCTCTGTCTCTCTCACCCTCCCTCTCTCTCTCTCTGTGAACTGCAGTGTACAAAAAAAGTTTTCTTTGTTTTTCTCAGGTCTGAAGATGCTGACCAATCAGAAGCGAGGGGATTATTATGGGATGGTCTCCACCTGGCCCGCGAAGCGGCAGCGTGAGCTCGGGGTTCACCTTCTGTACAGAGCCATGCAGATCTTCCTGGCCGAGGGAGAGAGACAGCTCCGACCGGCTGATATCAGGCGATGATGTCACACTCTGTCTGAACCACACCGAGCATCAGGTCCATGCAGTTAGGCTCAAAACAACCAGCGCACTTTGTTAAGTCTCCAGCGCACTACAGAGATCGTATACCAGCAGGCATCAAACACTCTACCTAGGGTACATTATGTAGGCATTTACCCCAAGCAGTGCATCATGGGATATCCTCCTGGGGTACTGGGTTTTATTTCTGTATAACTCTCTGATATCAGAACAAAACCCTGACTGAGGAATGAAGGGAGTTTTATACAGAAAAACACATCATCTGGTTTAAAGTGAACAGTCACATGGGACAAGACCACTGAGAGCTTATAAAGAGCTCACATACTGTTTATAACCATCAAACTCTTCATTATTATCCACGTCTGAGGTGAAGAAATGTCTTAAAACTGCTGCTGTTTTTTTTTAATTACTGATGAAATATTAATGTTTACGGAGCGAAAATGATGACGATCTGATGACTGGAAAAAACCTGCAAGCTGCTGAACGAAGAAGCATTTTATGAATTAATGAATTTTAAGTTAATCATTAGAACGATTGTTGTGGAAAAACACTTTAACAACTATGCTTTAAACACACACACACACACACACACACAGTGTTAGGGAGTATAAAGTGATAAAGTTCTGGATCGTAAATGTAGAATAATGTCGTGTGATTTAGTATTCTTTTTTTCCCCCTACTCTTATAAAACGTATCTGTCACCTAGTTGTGTGTCTGTGTGTAGTAGGATGTGCAATTTAAATATTTCTGTTGAATTTTCATGTGAATGAATTCGGCATTTTTTTTTTTTTTAACGGTGACGTGTGACAAAAGCGAGGAATCTTAACATTTCAAACAGTGAATTATTTCATTTCACTCGCCGGGAGCTTTTAAAAACACTTTTACTCTTCTGTATTAAAATACAAAGACTCGGGGTTTCATTTGTCCTCTTTCTTGTCTTGAGTATTGTTGCTGATCGTGTGTCTCATTTAGTAGGACCACAACTCATCATCATGATGGTTACTGTACATCCAGTATGTTAAAGCACCAGGGAACAAAGCAGAAGTTGTGTTCAGTGTTCTTCAGTCTCTGGACCTGAATCCAGTAGAACACCTTTGGGATGGAACAGAACAGAACAGAAGGTTCTTAAGACAGAAATATTACTCATAGGTCCATAAACCAGTGCACAGAAACTCTCTCACTTTAACTCCCATTTAGAGGGATGTACTGTTACTAGTAGCTCGACAGTAAAAGACCTGGTGTTTATTACACAGTAACTTGTCTTTAAACTCATATCACCATATTACAAACACAGCCAGTGTTGTATAAAGTAGTAGAAAGCGATACTCGGGTAAAAGCACAAGTATCGTACTAGAAAAAGACTTCGGTAGAAGTGAAAGTCACCTTTTAGAATATTACTGAAGTAAAAGTCTTAACGTATCTGATATTTACTGTACTTAAGTATCAAAAGTCATTTTCTGATATTTAATGTACTTAAGTATTTGAAGTAAAAGTAAAAAGTAAAATTTCAGTGATTTTCAGTAGGTATAAGATCAGGGGCAGTTCTAGGGTTTCATCTTTAGGGGTTTTATCCCTCAGTGAGAATTTAAAACAAGAAGAGTTTTATATTATATATTATATGACTACACAGTAAGCCAAAAGTTATGGTGTTATTAAATGGTAAAAGTGGACACCAAAATGTTCTGCATGATGTAATGATGTCAGTCTTGAATCAGATCAGTTCATGTGTGTGTGTGTTCTCTACAAACAGTGTGTCCGATGAATGACGTCATTAATAAACTAATATTCACAAGACAAAGACCAAATCAATAAATGTTATTTTTATTCAGTATTGATGTTGCATCACTATGTTGTTTGTGCTACAACTCTGGTAATAAGAATAGTGACATTTCACTGCTTTTGGTTGCCCCCGTTATAGATAAACGCCCCCAGCTCTGACTGCGCGTGCACGCTGCGCGTACCTGTGCTTCTCCGTACAGCGTGCGGAGCGTAATACAATCTAGGAGCAGTGATACACCAAACCTCCCTTATTACAGTCACACACATTTCTGCTGAATTTATTTTGTAGTAACGAGTAACGAAGATGTTTAGTGGGAAAATAACGGAGTAAAAGTTTACATTTTATCTCGGAAATGTAGTGGAGTAAAAGTGAAAGTTGTCATAAATTTAAATAGCAAAGTAAAGTACAGATACGTGACATTTCTACTTAAGTACAATAACGAAGTATTTATACTCCATTACATTACAACACTGAACACAACCTTCTTCACCTTAGAAATATCACCAAGCTGAGAAACATCCTGTCTGTATCTGACACTGAGAAGCTAGTTGATGCCTTCATGACCTCTAGACTGGACTATTGTAATGCATTACTAGGTGGTTGTCCTGCATCTTTAATAAATAGGTTACAGTTAGTCCAAAATGCAGCTGCCAGAGTTCTCACTAGGACAAGAAAGTATGACCTTTAACCCCAATGTTATCATCTCTACACTGGCTACCTGTTAAGTTTAGAACTGATTACAAACTGCTGCTACTTACGTACAAGGCTCTTAATGGTTTAGCTCCCATGTATCTAACTAGTCTTCTAACACGTTACAATCCTTCACGCTCTCTGACATCACAAAACTCAGGACTTCTGCTAGTTCCCAGAATATCTAAGTCTACTAAAGGTGGTAGAGCGTTTTCTTATTTAGCTCCCAAACTTTGGAATAGTCTTCCTGATAGTGTTCAGGGCTCAGACACACTTTCCCAGTTTAAACGTAGATTAAAAACTCACCTCTTTAATCAGACGTACACATAATACATCCCATAATATTGTGCTCTAATACATCAAACCAAATGCACATGATCATCTAGTGCTTAATATTATAAACAGCAGCTACATTAATTCCTCTCCACTGCGTCTCTCTTTCTACCATCTCGAGGCATCCAGACACTGTAGCAGCTCTGATCGTCTTCTGTGTGATGACGATTTTGGACGTCCACTGAGATGAAGGCGACTCTGTGAGGATCCTGAGACATCTACAGCTCCAGTTAGACTCTGTTACACTAAAGAGGAGATGTGAACTCCATGTGGTGTTTGAGGACAACAACCTCCTCATCACTACAACATTTATCAGACTGTATATATATATAATCACACCCCCAGTGTCACCCAGATGAGGATGAGGTTCCCTGTAATGGTGGCTTATTCCACTTCACTTTCAGGCTCAGCTCCTTCAGGTTCTGCCTCAACTTCCAGCTTCAGCCATGGACGATGTTTACCTGTTCCTGAATCTGCCCAACGATCCTATGTACTCTCAACAGTCCACTTGCATACTATATAAAAGTGGTAGAGAGTCGACAGGTGACCAGCTCATGACTCTGAATGCCACGAGAGGTCCAAGCTGTCATCAGACACTAAAACTTAAGCTGTATTCTGTGTCATTTAACACTTTTCTTTTGTTTACTACATAATTCCATAAAAGTTCTTTCACAGATTGGATGTCTTTATACACACACACCTACACACACACACACAAACACACACACACAGATTGTGTTATAACTATTTATTTGCTAACTCGCTGCAATTTATTGAATTTTTCTGAGGGTCATTTTTCATGTTTTGTTGGAATTGTTTTTTCTCTTGATTAAAATAGTTGCTTAAATACAAATGTAGAACATGAAATTTAATTTAAAATTGTAATTCATTCATTCATTCATTTCCTACCGCTTATCCGAACTTCTCGGGTCACGGGGAGCCTGTGTCTATCTCAGGCGTCATCGGGCATCGAGGCAGGATACACCCTGGACGGAGTGCCAACCCATCACAGGGCACACACACACACTCTCATTCACTCACACACACACACACTACGGACAATTTTCCAGAGATGCCAATCAACCTACCATGCATGTCTTTGGACCGGGGGAGGAAACCGGAGTACCCGGAGGAAACCCCCGAGGCACGGGGAGAACATGCAAACTCCACACATACAAGGCGGAGGTGGGAATCGAACCCCCGACCCTGGAGGTGTGAGGCGAACGTGCTAACCATTAAGCCACCGTGCCCCCAGAACTATTATTATTATTATTACTATTGTTGTTGTTGTTGCCAATCCTGTTTTTCACTCAGTAGCTCTTTATGGGAACCAAATGAAACAATGCTAACAGGTCGAATTATTTATATATCCTATATATATATCAAACTGTTTGTTTATCCACATCTCAGCTCCAATCCTGGAGTTTATGATGATATTCATCTTTAATTCTGTATAGTAGCTCCTTTCCTGAGTCTCCTAGATCGTTCCAATACAGATCCAGTTGTCTCAGGTGTGAGGGGTTTGATCTCAGTGCTGATCTCAGAGCAGCACAACCTTCATCTGAGATTTCACAATCACACAACCTGCAGAGACACAATGATACAATGATTTCACACTCAGGAAGCTCTCGGGTTCTGTGTCAGAAGAGGTCTAGGTCATCAGTGCCAATCCAGAGCCAAGGCCAGGGAGCAGACATACATGTATACACATTCTAGTTACAGAGCTACAGACCCTGGAATGGTACAGTATAAAACTGGCTTTATTCAGAAACACATCATGTGACTCTCAGAGAGATGATCTTACCTCAGTGTCTCCAGTTTACAGTGAGGATTCTCCAGTACAGCAGAGAGACTCTTCACTCCTGAGTCTCTGAGATAATTCCAAGACAGATCCAGTTCTCTCAGGTGTGAGGGGTTGGATCTCAGAGCCGAACTCAGAGCAGCACAGCTATCAGGTGAGATTTCACAACCACACAACCTGCAGAGAGACAAAGACACACTCATCACTCTCTCAGGTCAGGACATGGTATAGCAGGAACGTAAAATAATTTTATTTGAGGGTCTTTATGAGGGTAGTTTGAGGGTAGTTACAGAGGTGGAATTTTGCTCAGTGGCAAACCTGTCAGGAGCATGTTGCAGTAGTCCTGTCCTGAAATGACAAGGGACTAACAAGCACCTGATTAGTCTGCATTGGTAGAAATGGATGAATCCATGTGAATTCCCTCAATTTTCCCTGATATGCTACTTGGTAGGAAGCAAACATACAAATACCAAGAGTCTTGAATCAAGACTCTGAGGGATCCAGATCATGAGGAGTGTAACTCTGAAGGATGTGTCATGTGACTCTCAGAGAGACGATCTTACCTCAGTGTCTCCAGGTTACAGTGAGGATTCTCCAGTACAGCAGAGAGACTCTTCACTCCCGAGTCTCTGAGTTCATTCCAGGACAGATCCAGTTCTCTCAGGTGTGAGGGGTTTGATCTCAGAGCTGAACTCAGAGCAGCACAGCCTTCATCTGAGATTTCACAGTTACACAACCTGCAGAGACACAAAGACACACTCATCACTCTCTCAGACGTGCTAACCGCTAAGCCACCGTGCTACCTTGATTCTTTACATTTTCCAATAAGATAAACTCTCTAGAATTTGATGCTGAACCTAGTCTCACTGTGTCTTACCGAGGATCAGGTCATGTGACTCTCAGAGAGACGATCTTACCTCAGTGTCTCCAGGTTACAGTGAGGATTCTCCAGTACAGCAGAGAGACTCTTCACTCCTGAGTCTCTGAGGTAATTTCTAGACAGATCCAGTTCTCTCAGGTGTGAGGGGTTTGATCTCAGAGCCGAAGTCAGAGCAGCACAACCTTCATCTGAGACACCACAACTACACAACCTGCAGAGACACAATGATGCAGGGATTATTTGTCAATATCAATGTAAAGTTTGACCAATATGAAACACGACATCTTAGACATTTTCTTTAGAACAAATGGTAAAAAATTATGATCAGTTTCTGAATCTATCTGTATTTTTACTGAATTACAGAGACAAAATGTATGCATATGCATATTTTCAGGAATTTAACACATTTACCTTGTATGAGACAGTTGGATGGTTCCACAGAAATGTGTGTGTGTGTATATACGTAATTCATTCATTCATTCATCTTCTACCGCTTATCTGAACTTCTCGGGTCACAGGGAGCCTGTGCCTATCTCAGGTGTCATCGGGCATCGAGGCAGGATACACCCTGGACGGAGTGCCAACCCATCACAGGGCACACACACGCTCTCATTCACTCACACACACACTACGGACAATTTTCCAGAGATGCCAATCAACCTACCATGCATCTTTGCACCGGGGGAGGAAACCGGAGTACCCAGAGGAAACCCCCGAGGCACGGGGAGAACATGCAAACTCCACACACACAAGGCGGAGGTGGGAATAGAACCCCCGACCCTGGAGGTGTGAGGCGAACGTACTAACCACTAAGCCACCGTGCTCCCCCTTGTATACATAATTCACAAAAGTAAATCACAAACTCACTGCAGGTTGTAACATGCACATTATCAATATGCAGTAAAGATTTTATGACTTTTTTCAGTGACAAAATGGAAAAGACAATTCGATAAGTGACCATGTGGATGACGATATAAACACATCAAACCAGAAATCAGTTTATTTTCCTCCCCTGACCCAAACCCCTATCAGCTGTTAAAATGAAACCTCCCCTTTTTTCTTGAGATTCTAGAATTTGTTGTAACACCGCAGTTATGGATTCAGTCAGGATTTAGTTCTCATCATAGCACAGAGACAGCACTGGTCAATTAAAGTGGTACTAGGATCAGAGGCGGCTAGAAGTAAGGTTTCTGATGACATTCGAACTGTGCTCATAGTAATCTGTCGAACCCAAAGTACTGTTGATTAAGAACACTCACTTTGCCACTGTGCTTGTGGTCGATCACCTGATGGAGAAATGCTGAATGAAATTTACTACCTCTGCATTAGCAAACTGTGGCGATTGTCTCTGCTGGATGTGCAAAGGAGCAGACGTCGGCTCCAACTACTGACTTCTCAAAGGCGAGTGTCGACTCTGTCTGAAGTACCGACAAATGTAACAAAAGCAACCACACCCATTTGTTGTGGAAAGAATCAAAGGTGATGGGAACCAACATTAAGCATATCGAACAACTCTCCATCAACTATTCGTCATTTTGCTTTGTTTGTGAATGGTTTCCGGAACCTCTACCTCAATTCCAGCTGTTGTATACTTACAGAAGTGGGTAACTTCTGCCCTGACTGCACCTACATCTCACAGTCAGGATTCACCTACTCCTTCATTGTCACATTTCTCAACCGTAGCAGCAAAAGAGATTTTACAACTCATCCAGTCCTGCAACCCACCACCTGCCCATTGGATCCAGTCCCTTCCACTATGCTCCAGATCATCTTGCAAGACCATCTGCCTTTCATCACCACGATCATCAATGGATCCCTAACATCTGGTCATGTACCAACTACCTTCAATAGAGCAATGGTTATTCCCATCCTGAAGAAACCTGTTCTGGATCCATCAGACATCAGTAACTACAGACCTGTATCACTTCTCTCTTTGCTTTCAAAAGTTCTTGAACGCATTGTCTATAATCAACTGTCTGTCTATCTCTCAACAGTCTGGCATTAAAGCAGCACATTCGACAGAGACAACCCTTTTGGATGTTTCTGAGAAACTACATGCTGCTAGATCAGCCAAGCTTCATCTGTCCTCATCCTCCTCGACTTTTCAACATAGTTTGGTACGGTCAACCACAAGACTCTCCTGTCCACCCTCAGGAACAGTTTGTTTTCTGACCTGGAAGATCGCTCATATCAGGTAACATGGAGAAGACTAACATCTGCTCCATGCAGACTCTCCACTGGTGTCCCACAGGGCTCAGTACTTGGCCTGCTCCTTTTCTCCCTTTATACTCACTTTCTTGGTGAAGTTATTTCCTCACACATTTTCCTTTTCTTTCCCACCCTCAGATACACAGCTTCTGTTCGGATCTCAGCATGTCTGGCAGACATTTAATCATGGAAGCTCAATCCTACCAAAAATGAACTGCTGATCATCCCAAGTGATTCATCCCCAGGTTATGACCTTGCAATAACCCTGCATAATGATGTGATCTCCCCTGCAGTCACAGCTCACAACCTTGGGGTAACCGTGGAAAATCCTATGACTCGCCCATGTTGGTTCCATCTCTACAACATTAGAATGAATCGGCCATTTTTGTCCACACAGGCTACCCACGTACTTGTTAAGTCTCTTGTCATTTCAAGACTGGATTACCGCAACACACTGCGGGCAGGTCTACCTATGAACGCAATTCGTCCTCTGCAAATGATCCAAAATAAGTTCTTGTATACTACCCCACTGCTGCTCTCCTCCACTGGCTTCCAGTAGCTGAACACATCAGACTGGACCTAAGCTGCAGCAACAAATCAAGCTCTCAGGAGGAAAACTGCCTCTAAATATACCTAATGGTGCAGGATGAACTAAGCTTTAATTGCCTGTCAATGGTAAAATGAATATCCTTTCAGAAATTCTAATACTATTTAATATTTACTTATTAATTAATTTAATAAGACTGTATTTAGCAATTTGCGGTGGGCACGGTGTCTTAGTGGTCAGCACGTTCGCCTCCCACTTACAGGGTTGTGGGTTCGATTCCCGCCTCCACCTTGTGTGTGTGGAGTATGCATGATCTCCCCGTGCCTCGGGGGTTTCCTCCGGGTACTCCGGTTTCCTCCCCCGGTCCAAAGACATGCATGGTAGGTTGATTGGCATCTCTGGGTAAATTATCCGTAGTGTGTGTGTGTGTGTGTGTGTGTGAGTGAATGAGAGTGTGTGTGTGTCCTGTGATGGGTTGGCACTCCGTCCAGGGTGTATCCTGCCTCGATGCCCGATGACGCCTGAGATAGGCACAGGCTCCCCGTGACCCGAGAAGTTCGGATAAGCGGTAGGAGATGAATGAATGAATGAATGAATGTATTCAGCAATTTGTTCAATGCACCACTATAATTAGAACTTCAGGTAACAGCTCTTAATTTGTGTGCTACCAGCTTAAAGCAGGGGTGCGACTACAACTAATATGACAACTAATGTGACGCTCAGAGAGATGATCTTACCTCAGTGTCTCCAGGTTACAGTGAGGATTCTCCAGTACGGCAGAGAGACTCTTCACTCCTGAGTCTCTGAGGTTATTCTCAGACAGATCCAGTTGTCTCAGGTGTGAGGATGTTGATGTCAGAGCTGAACTCAGAGCAGCACAGCCTTCATCTGAGATTTCACAACCACACAACCTGCAGAGACACAATAACACACACATCACTCTCTCAGTTGAAGTCATCACAATTCATCCCAAAGGTGTCCAAACCTGAACACCTCTGTAAAATATGGAGTCATCACCAATCTTTCCCCTTCCAATGTAACTCTACCCAACACTGCTGTCTGAGTAAAATGATAGGACTAGTGAAGTGCACATATGCTATCCACAACTGATGTGATAGTAAGCATCCAAACAGTGGCCCCTCATAACCGTGTGGGTCTCAATATAACACCTCCACCTTCTTGACCACCTTTGGCCTCAGCGTGCACTTCCTTCCCCCCACGCCGTGGCCGTTTGTCCAACACATTAACACAAGACGTGACAGTTGATGCTGAAACTAAAACCTCTGGTTCAGTCTCACTATTAGAGAATGAGACTTACTCTCAGAGAGATGATCTTACCTCAGTGTCTCCAGGTTACATTGAGGATTCTCCAGTACAGCAGAGAGACTCTTCACTCCTGAGTCTCTGAGGTAATTTCTAGACAGATCCAGTTCTCTCAGGTGTGAGGGGTTTGATCTCAGAGCTGAACTCAGAGCAGCACAGCCTTCATCTGAGACACCACAACTACACAACCTGCAGAGACACAATGACACACTCTTCAGGTCACACAGATCATAATTGAATGTGTTTGTAAGGGTGTGTGTGTGTGTGTGTGTGTAAACTACTTTTCTTCCTCCACTGCAACACACAATCATGGCAATACAACATACAAAAGCAGCCTGCATATTACATCATAACACATGAGTGCAGCTTCTATGCTATGCTATCTATTTCCACTTCTTCTTCTTCTTCTTCTTCTTCTGGCTTTTCCCTTCAGGGGTCACCACAGCGAATCATCTCTCTCCACCTATCCCTATCTTCTGCATCCTCAACACTTCATATCCTCATTAATTACATCCATATACCTCCTCTTTGCCCTTCCTCTTTGCCTCCTGCCTGGCAGCTCCATGTCCAACATTCTCCTACTGATATACTCCCTCTCCCTCCTCTGAACATGTCCAAACCATCTTAATCTATCCTCCTTAACTTTGTCCCCCTAACGTCCAACATGAGCTGTCCCTCTGATGTACTCGTCCCTAATCCTGTCTGATCTCGTCTCTCCCAAAGAGAACCTCGACGTCTTCAGCTCGGCTACCTCTAGCTCTGACTCCTGTCTCGTCTTCAGTGACACTGTCTTTATCGAGTCAAAAATAAACAGAAACATTACCCACATTGTGTCCAAAATGCCACTTATTCAGTACCCAACACAGCCGTGGGCTCGTGGCTGCAGTAAATCTCAGCCGTGTCAGATTCGGTATAACCAAATAATATAATATGCATTTAATGCTGTTCATAAGGTGCAAATAATATGTAATGTAGCTTCTTTACATCTTTGTTGCTGAATTCAGATAATTATTGACAGTCAAAACTTGTCTACTGAGCAGGTTGCAGCTTAGATATTCTACATGACTGGGTGTGGTATGATGAAGTTCCTGGGATAGGGTTAGGGTTAGGGTTAGGTTTAGGGTTGGGGTTAGGGTTAGGGTTAGGGGTACGTTTAGGGTTAGGGTTAGGTTTAGGGTTGGGGTTAGGGTTAGGTTTGGGGTTAGGGTTAGGGTTAGGTTTAGGGTTAGGCAATGGAATGGAACACTCTCCTCCTTTTTACTCAAACTCCAGCCTGAAAGCGGTTTTAACATCGACATGGAGGATAAAAACAAAGAAAGAAAGAGAAGAAAGACTTACGATAAGGACAAGAAGTAGGACGTGTTAATATAGGATCAGCTTTCCAGCGCTGGAGAGAACTGAAGGAGCAGGAAGTTGGCCACATATTCACAGGTTGGAGTTTCCCGAGTCAATAACTCCTGAGCTAAACGCTGTTACTACACAAATAACACCTCTTTTCTATCGTAGTAATGTAGAGAGGCAGCTACAACCGCGTTTTGTGTAGTAACAGCGTTTAGCTCAGGAGTTATCGACTCGGGAAACTCCGACCTGTGAATATGTGGCCGACTTTACTTAAGACGCCGAGGCGCTTTTTTCCTTCTCGATAGGTGAGTAACGTTGGTTTTGCTTTGTTACACAGAACTAATATATGCCTTTGTCCTTTACATCATTATGCTTGTGTGGCATTTTTGCTTGTTTGTTTATCTACAATCGTATTGTTCTTCCCTTCAGCTATGATAAAGACACGTTTCTTTCTGTTAGTCGCCTGGGTTACGTATGTGTGTGTGGGCAGAGCTATCGATACAGGGGTGGGACCCGTTTGGGTTAGGGGCGTGTTTGTTTTGGTCATTTTATATATCAACATTGGCTTTCAAACAACGGCGACCGCTCCTTTAAGGATCAGGTCATGTGACGCTCAGAGAGATGATCTTACCTCAGTGTCTCCAGGTTACAGTGAGGATTCTCCAGTACAGCAGAGAGACTCTTCACTCCTGAGTCTTTAAAATAATTTCTAGACAGATCCAGTTCTCTCAGGTGTGAGGGGTTTGATCTCAGAGCTGAACTCAGAGCAGCACAGCCGTCATCTTTGCAACGACAACTACACAACCTGCAGAGACACGATGACACAACTCAGTTCAGGACACACAGATCAGACCTTTAACCGTCTCTCAGAGAGATGATCTTACCTCAGTGTCTCCAGTTTACAGTGAGGATTCTCCAGTCCAGCAGAGAGACACTTTAATCCCAAGTCTTTGAATCTATTCCCAGACAGATCCAGTTCCCTCAGATCAGAGGATTCAGACTGGAGCACAGAAGCTAAAGCTGTAGAGCCTTTCTCTTTCACGTCACAATTATTGAGACTGAAAGCGAATCCCAAACACAGCAGAAGAAGCGGTGTAACGTTATCAAACACGGTATTAAATCCTCCAAAATAAATATTAACTCTAACAAATCTCAGTAGGTCATACTACACCAGGCATTGTGTAATGTTTGTACACTAAATGTAGTAAAGCCATTAACACAGAACACACAACACATGGATGATGAAGTTCTGTCGTCTTCTCTGCTGCTAACATTAACGGTGTGACAGCTACGTTACTTACTCGGCTTTTCTGGAGGCTGAAACCACAGGCAGGAGCTTCAGAAGAACCTCCTCAGGTGTACAGTATTTGTTAATATATTTCTCCAGGACAAACACATCCTGTTCCTGCACTGATGTCAGTAACACAAACACCACAGCTGACCACTGAGAAGAAGAAAGTTCAATATGTTGTAAATTTCCAGACTGTAGGTAGTGCTGGACTTCCTCAACTAGAGAAGGATCTTCCAGTTCATTTAGACAGTGGAACAGATTGATGGATTTCTCTGTGGAGGGATTCTCTCTGATCTTCTCCCTGATGTAATGGACTGTTTCCTGCTTCCTGTGGGAGATACTTCTTGTCTTTGTCACTATATTTTGGGTTTGTAAGAGGATCTGATTGGACTCCAGTGAGAGACCCAGAAGAAAGCGAAGGAAAAGATCCAGATGTCCTCCATTTTCACTCTGTAAAGCCTGATCTACTGCATTCTTGTGTACATCTCTCAGTCTCGATATGTCCGTTGTTGTCTTTTTAAAAACATTTCTCTTCTCCTTCATGAAGGTCAGGTGCACATACAGAGCTGCGAGGAGCTCCTGAATGCTCAGATGAACAAAGCAGTACACTTTACTCTGGTGAAGCCCAAACTCCTCTCTGAAGATCTGTGTACACACACCTGAATACACTGATGCTTCTGTCACATCGATGCCACACTCCATCAGGTCTTCCTCATAGAAGATCAGGTTGCCTTTCATCAGCTGCTGATAAGCCAGTTTACCCAGTTTCAGGACCATTTCTTTATCTGTCTCTCTGCTCTCTGTGTACTTTTTCTTGATGGTGTTTGTCTGAATGATGAGGAAATGTGTGTACATTTGAGTCAGAGTCTCGGGGATCTCTCCATTCTCTGCTTTACCCAACAGACTCTCTAGAACAGTAGCTGAAATCCAGCAGAAGACTGGGATGTGGCACATGATGTAGAGGCTTCTTAATGATTTTAAGTGTGTGATGATTCTGTTGCTCAGGCTCTGATCTCTGATCCTCTTCCTGAAATATTCCTCCTTCTGTGGGTCATTGAACCCTCGTACCTCTGTGACTCGATCAACACACTCAGAGGGGATTTGATCAGCTGCTGCAGGTCTGGAGGTGATCCAGATGAGAGCAGAGGGAAATAGATTCCCTTTGATCAGATTAATCAGCAGCACATCCACTGATGCTGGTTCAGTTACATCACACACTCTCGCTGTGTTCTGGAAGTCCAGAGGGAAATGACACTCATCCAAACCATCAAAAATAAACAGAACTTTGTGCAGGCTGGAAATGTTTGTTTCTTTTATCTCCTTAAGATAGAAATGAAGAAGCTCCATCAGACTCAGAGTTTGATCCTTCATCAGATTGAGCTCTCTGAAAGGAAGTGGGAATATGAGATGAACATCCTGACTTGTTTTCCCTTCAGCCCAGTCTAGAACAAACTTCTGCACAGAGACTGATTTTCCGATGCCAGAGACCCCCTTGGTCAGAACGTTCCTGATGGGTTTGTCTTCTTCAGGTAAAGGCTTAAACATGTCACTACATCTGATCGGTGTTTCCTCTGTAGCTGCTCTCCTGGATGTTGCCTCGATCTGCCTCGCCTCGTGTCCGTTACCGACTTCTCCACTGTCTCCTTCTGTGATGTAGAGCTCTGTGTAGATCTCACCGAGACGTGTCGGGTTCCCCCGGTCTGTCGTCACCTCGCTCGTGTGCTGAAACCTCTTTATCAGATTTGTTCTGCATCTCTTCTGAAGATGAGGTTCAGTAGTTAAATCGTTACATCTGTGAAATGGTAGCAGACGTGGTGGTGAGATATCAAGCACAACGTCTGTACTCCTGACCCCACACACTCTTTAGCAAGGACACACACTCTTTAACAGGGACACACACTCTTTAGCAAGGACACACACTCTTTAACAGGGACACACACTCTTTAACAGGGACACACACTCTTTAACAGGGACACACACTCTTTAACAGGGACACACACTCTTTAACAGGGACACACACTCTTTAACAGGGACACACACTCTTTAACAGGGACACACACTCTTTAACAAGACAGGACTAGAACATTCTTCTGGGATTTTACTGGATATTTACTATATGATGTACTTTTAGTCCTTAAATTCAGATGAAATATAGAAGCTACAACACCAGGAGCTTCACCTTGTCTTTAATGGTGGAGACCCAGCAGGTTGGACAGGACTGAAGTCATCCATCCTTCACCAGCAGTACAGAAATGTTATTGCTCCTGAAGACAGTTGTGTACGACCAGGTCTGATCTCCTGCACTGAGCTACAGAGACACATCAACAAACACACACACACACACACACACACACACACACACACACACACACACACACACACACACACACACTGAGCTACAGAGAAACATCAATAAACATCAATCAATAAATCAATAAATCAATAATAAATCAGTATCTGGGGTTTAGTTTAATAAGAATCCCTTTGTGAGCTCTTGTGATTAAATCTCCACACATCCTGTAAAGTTTTTATTATGATCAGAACTTTAACACACAGGAAAAGTGCACAGTCATTGTGTTGTTAGGAGATGATCCAGGAAGCTGAAAGCAACAAAACAGTAAAGACACGCGTGAGGTTTTAGATTAGACACACAGATACACACACACACACACACACACACACACACACACACACACACACACACAGAGATACACACACACACACACACACACACAGATACACACACACACAAACACACACACACACACACATACAGACACACACACACACACAAACATACAGACACACACACACACAGATACAAACACACACAGATACAAACACACACACACACAAACACACACACACACACACAAACATACAGACACACAAACATACAGACACACACACAAACATACACACACACAAACATACAGACACACACAAACACAGAAATTATATAAAATTATCAAATTGAATTAAAATGACATTAAATCAAAATTAAGTCGAATTAGAGTCTAAATTGCTTTGATTATTTTGGTTTATATTTTGTTTTACAAAACCTTAAACAACAATCTACATGATGTTACAAAACCTTAAACAACAATCTACATGATGTTGTTCAAGTAAACAAATGTAACTTTTTTTAAAAAAATTAGATTTAAAAAATAATTTTGTAAGTTTAAAGTGAAATCAGTCAGTTTTTGCCTTCATCAGTATCGCTGGGCCTGAGAACAGTCCTACACGCGCCCCTAGTGGCTGTAACAGGTATTACACTGTACACAGAGATCGGTGGGAGCTCTTACAGTAAAACTGTAAATACATTATATAACTAACATTAATACATATTTACACTCATTCTTTTAGCCCTAATTCTGAATATGTGTTCATGTGATCTAAAATCACTCTGCACACTTTTCTCTGTTGATCTGTTGATAACAGTCCCCACAGAAGGACACTCAAGTCCCACAACACTGATACACACGTCTGTATATAATATATAATTAGATTCTATACCTGAACATAAAGAAATCTTAGCCTTTAGTAAACAATCCTTTAGTGTCTTTAATCTCGCTCCTTGTCAATCTGAAGCTGAAGAAACGTGTAAATTATCATTCAGTGATTCTTTCACTTTCACATCAAACTGCTTTGTGTAGCTTCTAGTGATGGCGAATTTAGAACGAATCGTTCTTTTGAACCGGTTCTTTTTAGTGAACTGGATGAACCGGTTCACCAAATCGGACTGATTCGTTCTAAACAGTTCGCGACTTGAGTCAGCGCTGATCCACAAGTTACTAAAGTTACACACTTTCAGTCATGTCTGACAGTTTGTCCGACTCTAAATAAACTAATATCCCGGAGTATATGTAACTACTGTACACTGAACTGACATGTTGTGCTGAGAGAACTGTGAGCGCGACCTGTTGATACTGCGCATGCGTGAATTACTGAACCGATACAGCGAATCATCAGTACATCGAACTGAGAACTGTTTCGGACGCGTCCGAGAACCGATGAACCGATACAGCGAATCATCAGTACACTGAACTGAGAACATCCTGCTGATGCTGCGCATGCGTAAACATTCAGAGCAAATTATACATATTGGGATATGCAAAGTAACTAGTCATAAGCTATTAAACATTTTTATAAAAAAAATCAATATATGTCACTCAATATATGTCAGTTAATTTTACTATTGACTATTGTGCAGGTTAGTCTGTATTTTTATATGCCGCTTTTTGTAAATTGATGAAGATTAGTTTATTAACTTTATATCTTTAAGACACGTAAAACATCCACGTTTGCACATAAATGCCTTTACTGCGTGTTTTAGTTGCAAAACTTAAATGTAAGAAACGTATTTAACTAAAGTTATGATTACACAGAACTTTTCGAATGTGTTAAATTGATTGTATTAATATCTGCCGGCAGCGGGATAATGGAATTTGCGTCATTACGTCATTGTGAATGACGTCATTACGGCAGGACGTAAAAGAACTGGTGAACTGGATTTTTGAACTGGTTCATTAAATCGAACTGTCCGAAAGAACCGGTTAGGGGAAAAGAACCGAATTTACCATCACTAGTAGCTTCCATTAAACAGTCACATGACCTTAAAGAGACACACAACCGCAGCAGACCAACACAACAGTGGCCTACAAACATGGCTGCCCTGGACTCCAGTTCCCACAACACACCTACACCTCAACACTCAGTCACTGAATCTGAACTGAACAACTGAACAAAACACAAACAAACAAATACATACACACAAACACACAAACAAAGACAAACATACACAAACACACACACAGAAACATACACAAACAAACAAACACACAAAGACAAAGAAACATACACAAAGAAGCAAACACACACACACACACAAAATCATACAACACACACACATAAAAACACACACACACACGTAACAGTGTTAGTTAGTTGTATCTGATATTCCGTCTCAATTACTGATTTGTCCTTAAATAACATGGTTCTAGTGTACAGTAGTCACGTGTTAAATAAATAAATATATAAATAAATAATGTCAAACACAAACACGTGTTTCTGAAGATTTCATTCAAATCTTTGTTTTAAGAATTAATGACTGAAGTTAAAGACAAAAGAAAGAAAGAAAGAAAGAAAGAAAGAAAGAAAGGGAAATGAATTATTAGATGAATGATAAATTTATCAGCTTAAAAAAAGTCAGGAAACAGATTTAATTCAACGTCATTATTTTTATTTCAGGCTTTAAACAGTCAGCTGTCTGACACGAGCCCTAAATGTTCAACCGTACTGAGAAATACATCGACAACAACATAAACACTTACAATGTCAGGATTAACACTCACACACTCACTCACTCACACACACACTCACACACACACACACTCACACACACTCACTCACTCACACACATACACTCACACACACACACTCACTCACACACTCACTCACTCACCTTTTATATACACACACCTTTTATACACACACGATTTTGAGCTTTACTTTTCTTTTACTTTAGTGCGCAGCTCCTAAACTGTTCAGTTATTATTTTATTTAATCTTCTTATGAATGAACTCTGAACACACTGAGCACAGAGTCTCTCATTAACAGCAGTGATGTAACTAAAGAGGAATCACATGAGACAACATTACACCTTACATTTACACACATTACACACAAGCTGACCATGTCCATATGTACATGACTGTGTTAATAACAGTGTTAATGACGGTGTTATTGCTCCATCATTAAGGGTCTTTGATGTACAGTTCAGTGTATTATTAACACATTGTTCTAATTAACACTCCATCTTCAGAACTCAAGTTTCAGCTGAAACCCTGAGCTGTGCGTGAGGAACAACACAGCGGTGATCGTCACTGAGGATTCGTTTGAACTCATCGATCAGACAGTAGATCCAGACAACCAGACAGTAAATCCAGACAATCAGACAGTAGATCCAGAAGATCAGACAGTAGATCCAGAAGATCAAACAGTAGATCCAGACGACCAGACAATAGGTCCAGACGACCAGACAGTAGGTCCAGACGACCAGACAGTAGGTCCAGACGGTCAGACAGTAGATCCAGAAGATCAGACAGTAGACCCAGACGACCAGACAGTAGGTCAGTAGGTCCACCCCTCACCCCACCCGTGTTAATCACCCTGTTTCAGACTGCTAGAGCACACACTATTAATTCAGATGTAAATATAAATGCCACAGTGGCCTCATTTTCACAGCTATAATAATTTTATTGTTGTGAGTAAAAAATGTTAGAGTTCTGAGTCATGACTGACGACCGTTTAAGTATCTAATGTAACAGCTCGTTAATTCTCCGCTCGTTTCCTCAACGTAATTGGACTAAGTGGAAAAACTAGCCAAGTGTTCATGAGATCAGACAGTCAGTAAGTTCTCATCAGACCCAGCTGGTGTTAGCTGCCTTGGGGGGGGGGGCGGCTCCTCATTGTGTTCACTCATGATGGTTTTAATGTCGGTACATCGAGCGAGCTGAGACATCAGAGCCATCAACACACCCCAAGAAGTGTTAAGAACGGGTCTGTGTGTGTGTGTGTGTGTGTGTGTGTTCATGAGGCTGGAAGTGTTGATGGATTCAATATATAAACCGTCATACAGACCTACAGCCGTCATGCTGCTGCCTCATCGGTCTCTATGCTCATAGCAGCAGTGTGTCAGGTTTGTAGCCCTCTACTGGCTGAAAAGGGAAATGCAACGAAAAGCCCTTCAGTTGATGTTATTCATCCCTGTTCAGTTTCCTGTGGGTGGAGTTTAGTGGCTCTGCTTTAAAAGGGGGGGGGGGACTCATTTCTGGGTCAGAAAACGTAAACAGAAGCCTGAGATTTGTTGCTTGTTGATGTAATAATCACAGTTGTGTTCACAACACTGCACTAAGACGTGATGAAGGAGAAACTCTGGTGTGTGGGACGTCCCTGACCGAAAGTTTAGGATAAAAATAAAAGTTGTTTACTGTTAAATCCGTCAGTGTGTCGAGGTTAAAAACGTGAATAAAGACGTAAATAA
>NC_062541.1:1275899-1288399 GCF_022655615.1 Tachysurus fulvidraco | reverse complement strand
GTCAGTATGTGTGTGTTAGTGGCAATGTGTGTGTGTGTCAGTGTATGTGTCAGTGTATGTGTGCGCATGTCTCTGTAAGTCAGTGTGTGTGTGTGTGTCAGTGTGTGTCAGTGTGTGTCAGTATGTGTGTGTTAGTGGCAATGTGTGCGCATGTCTCTGTGAGTCAGTGTGTGTGTGTGTTAGTGGCAATGTGTGCGCATGTCTCTGTGAGTCAGTGTGTGTGTGTGTTAGTGGCAATGTGTGTGTGTGTCAGTGTATGCGCATGTCTCTGTCAGTGTGTGTGTGTGTGTGTGTGTGTGTGTGTGTGTGTGTAAAATCACTAGCACATTCCCGCGTCCTGTGTAAAGCTTTAAACTGTGACGTTAGATGAGATCCCGTGTTGTACTCACGGTGCTCAGAGTCTCGCGCTCCGTCACCCACCGCGTCTTCCGGTTTAATCATCAATCGCACCGACAGCCAGCGCGCGCGCGCTACACACCGAAGTCCAAATCGAGTGTAGGTCACAAATCTCCATCACGCACGCGCCGCTAAACCCCGCCCCCTTGCCCCGGTTCATTAATAATCCTACAGGAGCCGCATTGCAGACTAGCCGCGGTGTGTTAGCTGCTGCCCGCGGCCGCCATATTGGGAAGGTCACAAACCGACAGGCTATTAAACAGGAGCATCTCAGGGCTGAAAACCCCCTTTTTTTTTACTGTGGGTGTGGTTTATTAATCAGCTGTTAAGCTCAACACCCTGCAGGGTTTAGATCAAAACCCCTAGATTGTAGTAGATAAACATAAACAAGTTATATGTAAGATCGAGGATGACCAACACCATGTACATGAACATATGAGTACATTTCCAATAAAAAGAAGGGTTTAAACAGCTGGCTGGTCTACATTGGTAATACCACAGTAATATCAGCAGTGAGTACAGTGAGCATCAAAGCTAACAGCTAACACTTACGTATTAACCTGCAAGAGGCCAAGGGGTGTACTAACTTCTGCACATCACATCACAGCATGTGCACAAATAGCTAGAGTGCATTAAAACATTATCAGCCAAAAAAAAAAAACCACCACACATCAAATCGGTCTTCGTTTATTTCTCCCTCATTTTTATTCAGTTCATTGTGTATAATTACAAACGCCTTTCTACAGTCAGAGAATCTTTACTACACACACACGTCTCTTTTCCTTTGGCCTGCAGAGCAAGCACACACACACACACACACACACACACACACACACAATTTAGGTCAGATGTGTTCAAATGTGCATCATCACCACCACTCATTCAGGATTCCTGTGTCAGTTACAGGACTTCAGTGAAAACACCCAAAATAATCTTTATAGTACAGGACAATTTTAAATAAAACATCTCATAAAAAAGTAAAATGTTTTAAAGAAAGTTGGAATACAAGTCAGTGTCTTAACGCTGACTGATGAGGGGAGAGACAACAAGGAGCATCATCTAAATAAATAAATATATCAGTAATCACTTGCTCCTCGCAGGCGTCGTCACCACGAACGCTCACGGCTCATCGTCACGCCGAATCTCCGCCCGCTCCAGTCAGCACTCGGATACTAATCAATCAAATCCAATCACGTGAATCAGAATCGATTCAGCGGTCCACAAACGATTCAGGAGGAGTGATGCATATTGCACTTCATTTTTAAAAAAATAAATAAATGTTCTTCTGTTGACTTCACCACAACTCCAGATTATCAGTGTTTGCAAATCCGGGATCCTCTCTGATCCTCCAGTACGTCGCGTTAGACACCCAAACCTCTCGGCCCGAGTCGTCCACCGTTTTCCTGAAAAGAAGAAGAAAAAAAACATTCAGGAGATTTTAGGGCATTGTATAAAGCAGTAGCTAGATTAGCTCATACCTGCTCATGCTCGTCTCTATAAAACCAACACCACTAATAATAAACACAATACTCACCTGAAGAAACGAGGGATGTGTTCCTCTCCTCTCTTAGCCAGTTCTTTCCTCCGTTCCCTTTGTTTCTCCTCCACCTCGTCCTTACGCTTATCCGCTTCAGCCACTTTTCCGTTCTCGAGAAGTCTGGGGAAAAGAAAAAAGATTAGGAAATGATTCGGTGGAACTTGTATATAAACTGTGTCCCATAAGCCACGCCCCTTCACCCTCCCCCTACACAAACTCTGCTCCATTACAACGTAAGGACTCGAACACACTACAGTATTCAAAGTGTTCAGAAAAGCCAAGATGGAGGAAGCCGTTGAGTTGCACCACCCTGTTACACACACACACACACACCTCTGGTCCGGGCGGAAGCGCGTGTCTGTAGGGGGCAGGACAGCCTTCAGTTCAGGTGTGAGCTCGTTTAGTTCTCTGGCATAACGAGAGAACCCATAATACTCAAAATAATCTTCAGGCTGAGGATCTGTGGATTAGAGAACAGGACACATCACAGATCAACACAGGACCGAAGATTGTTAACATGTTAAATGTTACATCAGCAGCTGTTGCTATAGAAACAAGCAGGTATATTTGAGTAACCAAGTGTTTTTTTACACCACAACACTCAGTCATGACACTCACTGGGCTTCCAGAGGCACTGGGGGCTGGATAGTGTGTCACAAAAGATGCCTTCATGCCACGAGCCACCGAAACGATGCACCACCTTCCCCGCCTGGTCCAGAACCACACCCTGGACCTCGTTTTTATTTTCTCCGTCACCGTAGCGAGACTGAAGAAGAGCAGGGATAAAGTCAGAGCTTGTGATTATAACCTGCGTGTTTGTAATATGCTGTGTGTGTGTGTGTGTGTGTGTGTGTGTGTGTGTGTGTGTGTGTGTGAGTGAGTGAGAGTGAGAGACATTACACACCTTCACAAAGGTCAGTTTGCAGGAGCAGACGTCACTCTTCAGGTTCTGGATGACGACGTCACCGTAGTGCTCGAGCCAGCGCTGCTGACTGAACACATTGTGTATGCAGGTCACTGCTTTATTCCACTGGTAATGATCTCCGTATCTGTAACACACACAGGAACTCGCCATCAAACACATGCTGCCCCGCCTCCACTCTGCCCCGCCTCCACTCTGCCCCCTACCGTTTGTTTAGATAGTTCTAGATTAATTCAGCACAAACCAACACTAACTTAAGTGTCATAACTTCACATCTATATGAACCAAAGTAAACAGTAAAACTTCTGACCTCGGCAGAGACACGTTCACCAGCCCAGAGGAGATGATCTCTACAGACTTTCCCCAGAATTTATACTTCCATCTTTGATCTAGAAGAAGGAGAAACACACACACACACACACACACACACAATGTTTTCATCTTTATACACACACAGATCAGCAGTTATGAACCTGTGAGCTATTAATCACAGGTTAAACACACACCTTGCCAAAAGGTGAAGTTCTCGGACTCTGCGTGACAAGCAGACACAGGAGGGTGATGACTAACCTACAACACACACACACACACACACATCAGGATCTACATTTACACCACTGCACAAACAGCAGGAAGTACTGAGGGAGTTACTTCAGAGTTCTCTACCTGCTCAGCGACGTAGCGGAAGCCGCGGTCCTCTCTGATGCTCTCATACGTCTCTCCTAACACTGGGTTAACAGGCTTGTAGCGGTTCCTCCATGAGGCCCAAGCATATCCTGAGATGGAGAACACTGCCATGTACACCTGGATCACACACACACACACACACACACACACACACACACACAGTTAAAATAAAAAAAAAAGTTTGTTTGCATTTTTCCTTTTTAATAAATTCTAACCAATAAGTCAAGCTTTTATACATAATACAAAGTACAGTAACGCCTCGAGATACGAGTTTAATTCGTTCCCTGACTCCGTGCGTATCTCAAAGCAAATGTTCCATTTAAATTAATTGAAATCCCATTAATCCGTTAGCTCGCAAAAACACTCCAGTTGTTCTGTTTGTGTTTTGAATATGAAGTGTTCAGTCCCTGTATGTATATAAATGTTCAGTCCCTGTATGTATACAAGTGTTCAGTACTGTATATATAAACAACAAATATTGTATAAAACATACAGTAATAAAAGAGAATGTTAAATAAACTGTTTTACGTTACGGAAGCTGCGCACAGAGGTTGAGGGAGGAGTAAACAGGCGGAGGAGCAAACAGGCGGAGGAGTTAGGAGGAATTACACTTTCACTTTCGGTCACTTACTCACTGCTGTACACTCAATGCTACTTTACACTTAAATGGAACTTAACTAAACTTCACTAACATTAACGAACTTAACTGAAATTATTTTAACGTAACTAAACTTAATTGCTACAATTTCTGTTTTCTTTACATTAATTTTGCTTCATTTTCTTCAACGCTTTTCTCTTCCCTTGTTTTTGCCTGTTGTCACTCTTTCCTCACTAACATCTGCCGGTCGTTTTAATGATAACAAACCCGTCCGGTCGGCTTATCGGCTGCGGTGAAGTCGCACAAGTTACCGAACATTACGATCGCAGAACATTACGGATGCGCGGATGGTCGGCACCTCACGCAGCACCTTCGCGACTCTCCATAGGAAATGAATGACTTCCGTTTTATCGGCCGGCGTTTGTCGCGTGCAGTGTGAAGGCGGCTTTAACCGAGTGAGACGCGGGAAGCGGAGGGGAACAGAGCACACGTGGTCGTTGGGGAACTTTGTTTCGGCGGCTCGGATGCTTGTATTTCAAAAAATTCGTACGTCAAAGCACTCGTATCTCGAGGCATCACTGTATAAAGAAGAATATAACTAGTGAGTCGCATCACATTCTACACAACACAATTAAACACCACAGCTATTAAATACTAACACTGAATCCTACAGAATGGTAAAGGATCCCAAACCAAACTGAATCTTTAAATCAGCTGAAACTCAATAGGCTGAGATGAATCAGTTGAGATGATTCTGTAACCGATTCATTCACACAATCATACTGGATCGTACCATTCTCTCATAGGGGTCATCGGTGTGGTTGGCGATGTCCAGCAGTTCGGCGTACTCGAGCTCCTCGCTGACGCGCTGCAGGAAGTTGAGCGGCTCGTTGAGGGCGACGGGCATGGAGACGCGAGACAGGTCTTTCCCGATGTTGTTGTAGAGGATGGAGAGAATGCCGATGTGGCTGTTATCGGTGCAGCGAGCAGGAAGCACCGTGCGGCGGCCCGTCTCCTTCGGGACAGTGGAGGGGACGTCCGGAGCGGTGGACACACTCGTCCTGTAGTTCATCCTCAACTCCGCTACACCACAGGACACAGACGGACAGGATAATAAAGAGGACAGAATAGTTTAGAGTCAGAACCGGTCTGTAACTGGTCACATCCTCACACTTTATCTAACCAGGTACCTTGTCCTTCTTCTGCCTCAGAGTTGCTGGTGGTAACGTCACTCAATCCTGACTCGTCAGAAGCCTCGTTTTCCGATAAGCTCTCGGACACGATGTGCTCGTAGGCGTCGAAATATTCGGCCATGGACTCGGCGACGGACAGGCGGCTGCGTGACTCGCAGCTCTGAGGTAAAACATCACAAATCTTATAAGGTTCGGAGCTCCTTCACATTTCCCAGCAGATCAGGAACCAGAGTGTGTGATGATCTGAGCCTTTAACAACATGAGCTTTATGATGTTCGTCACCACAGAGCTGCTGCGCTCTGATTGGTCATCAGGTGATGATTAATTCTCTCTAACAGCAGCTCTGACTGTACAGCAGCTTTATATTAATGTACTCGCCGATACATTATTGTTTCTATAGTAACAGCTCGTTCACACCGACGTGTACTTAACACTCCACTGACGATGAACAGATTTAATAAATAAAGTGTCATCAGTCAGACAGTGACGTTCGCTCTCTCAGTAACACAAGTACATTTCCTTACTGTCAGTAAAGAGGCTGGCGAGGAAATGAACATTAACCTGAACACAAACCAACACGTTAGCAACCATCTACAGCATTAAATAAACAGTGTTAATTACTCACGCTCATTATTTATTACTCATGTTATTGACCTGAACTGATCATGTTCACCTGAACACTAGAACCATCATCATCATCCTCCTCCTCCTCATCCTCATGTCAGATCATTCTGTACACAAGAGAAGCGAGAGCTCACCTGATCCTGTCTCACGGTGCAGAACGACTCCTCGGACGAATCGGAGGACAGAGACACCGAGTGGACTTTAGTGTGATGAGACTGCAGCTCCAGCTGGAGAGACAAACATTTAATGAGTCACGACACCACGATCACGAGTATTTATAATATCTTTAACCCCGCCCACATACGGCACGTTTTATATCAGGAACCTGAATCACATTTACTTCGTGTAGAAAAGGGAGAGGGGGTCACATATCGTCCAGCTGATCACAAGTTATAAACTTACACCGGGGTGTGTGTGTGTGTGGGTGGGGGGGGGGGGAGTGTGTAATCCTGTAAAATACATCTGAACTTCTACATGGATAAAAAAGTTCAGTGTGTGTTTAGGAGTCAGCAGAAACCAACACACTTCAGTCAACACTTTCTGGGTGATCCGGCTGCATGCTTTACATTTTTTACATTTACCACACACACACACACACACACACACACACACACACACACACACACACACACAAAACCAGTCTGATCATCCTTTTCTTCCCTAAGCAGACAGGCGTCAGAGTCCAGATAATGCAGGAAGTAAAGCATGAATTTCCCCTAAATATGTTTCCTTTAGCGCACAAAGGAATTCGTCTGGAACTCGTAGGTTTCTACATTTTACAGAAGAAAACAAAATCTGTAAAGTTCGTCACAACACACTTTGATGTCGGCTTTGACAAAGCAAAGCTTTGACATTCACAAAGGCCGGTGTTTTTTGGAGGCGAGTGGACATAAGGATCGGAGTTACGTTTGGAGGCAAGTGGACAGAAAGCTAGGGTGCCAAAACATTTGGAGGCAAGTGGAGACGAGCGCGTGACGTCACCAGAATACCCGTGAGGAAGTTCCCCTCATTGTTCTGAGCGTTCTGATGTGTCACGTGTCCATGTTGTAAAAAGTTTTTTGGTTTTGCATTTTTGTGGGCGGGGCTACGGCACAACCGGAAGGCCGGTCGGTACACCAGTATAAACCTTTGTACAGAGTCTCACCCTAAAGGATCTGGTCCAGTTTGGTGTAGAGAGTTCGAAAGCTTCAGAGTTATAAACCTCCAAATGTTATAATGGGAGTCTATGGGAATAAAAGGCCAATTTGAGACCCGGTACCAGAAGTACCGGTACTCGGATCGCTTAGAAAAGTAATAACAACAAACTTCAGAGCAGGAACTACGACATATCTGTATTTGGTGCATGTGGCTTTAAAGCCCTAGCAGGGGTTACTGTTGGTAAATGTGTCCAAGCTTAAATATTACAACAGAACGTTGGCTTCTACAAAGTGACATCATACAGAGACGCGGACAGGAAGCTCGGATCGGATCAATCACACTCCAAAATCATCATCATCATCATCATCATCATCCTGAGAGAGAGACATGCCAAAAGTAGACCAGGACTCAAGTTTAGGGGTAAAAGTAATGGCCCCCTGTAAAAGGACATGGAGTTAACAGCACGAGGCTTTAGCTTCAGGTCATTTAAGACTTTTTCAGCTCTCGAAGTTTGAGTGGAGTTTTTGGTGAAATGTAAATAAGCTGTGAGGATAAACAGGGAAAGTAAAGGAGGAGTGATGTGTGGACGCTGACCTCAGATAGTGTGGTGCACAGAGACGCCAGCTGGTCTGAGGTGGACTGACGCAGGTCCGGTCCTGTCCACGCCTGTGTGAGACGCTCACGCTCCAAAGACAACATCTCGTGGATGGATTTCAGACATGTGTGGACTAACCACACACACACACAGAGACAGATATGGGACCCACAGACACACACACACAGAGCACAGGTTAGGTCACTGATGTAGGTCCAGGGTTCGTGTGTAACGTGTGATTAGTGAACTCACGTCTCTGGGACACAACATGGATGTCCTGCTGGAGTTTCTTCCCCTCAGGTGAGGTGCAGCGTGGTGTAGACAGCTGAGAGTAAACATAATCTGGGATGGACTGAAGAGACGAACCAAGACCAGAGGACGAGGAGAATTTGCTGATTTGATTACTGACAGGAAGCTGAGAGGAGAGCATGAGTGAGTATACGGGGGGGGGGGGGGAAGAGATCTTTAATAAAGAGGTGATAGTAAGTTATGGTGTATTTAATCTGATGACAGAACAGACGTCACTCACCATCCCATGTGACATGGTGCGACTGTGACCCCAAACTTTCCCCACCTTCTTCTTTGGCTTCTCCAGAGTCAGATTCTAACATGGACACACACACACACACACACACACATAAATAACTTGTGCCTTTTTGGGTTGTGTGTGTGTGTGTGTGTGTGTGTGTGAGAGAGAGAGAGAGAGAGGACACCGTCTCTCACCTGCATGCTGATCCTCTTCTCCAGGTCCTTGTTGGAGATCGGATTGCTCAGATCTGCCTCCAGTAAGTGCAACATCTGGATAAGACGTCCGAGTTCAGCCAGGTCCAGCTGACAGCGAGCCAGCTCTGCAGGGGTCAAAGGTCACAGTGAGAAGGCCGTGTTCTCACACACACACACACACACACACACACTCTTAAATTAATTAAATAAGTATACATCAATTTTAAAAATTGTTGATTAAAGTCATGGAGGGATCTAAAAGTGAGCAGAAAACAGAATGACATGACACGTTATGTGAAGAGGAGGAGGAGGAGGAAGAGGAGGAGGAGGAGGAGTTAAACCTTGTTGGCAGGCGTTAGCCCGCTGCGTTTGCTGAAGCCAGGCAGAGACTTTATTGTTGAGCCGCGACGAGGACAGAGACGGAGAATCTGACGGAGCAGGTTGGAAGGGACTCTGGAACTGAGGAGGCTGCAGAGAGAAACCAAGACCATTAAAGATCATGTAGAAACACAGGGACACAAACTGTGCTGATGACATGAGACGTGTCCTCACCGTGTCCCTCATGTCTCTGTTCATCTGAGCGAACGTGGCCATGCTGGACAGCGTGCTGCCGTTTCCTGCTGAGAGAGCCTGAAGAACACCACGATGGACACTCAGAGCCTCGTTCTTCTTATAGACGCGGTGGGCAGTCAGTTTGGTCATCCAGATGTAGAAGATCTCCTGACTTTTAGCCTGAAGACAGAACACACACTGCTTAGTAGATACATACTTAATTATCAACACAAACACACACACACACACACACTCACACACACACACACACAGCCTGACAGGTGAACACACCTTTAAGTGCAGCAGGGTGTCTCCTGCGTCCAGGTCGATCCGTCTGGACTTCTTGTTGACGGACATCACAGCGAGACTGACGTCCAGAGCTCCGTGGTTCTTCCCCCTCATCAGCTGCAGGATGAAGGACACAAACGTGAGTTACACATTAAAGTGAAGTGAACATAAAGAGACTAAACATAAAGAGACTAAACATAAAGAGACTAAACATAAAGAGACTAAACATAAAGAGACTAAACATAAAGAGACTAAACATAAAGAGACTAAACATAAAGAGACTAAACATAAAGAGACTAAACATAAAGAGACTCACATCCTGATGAGATTTAGCATATATGAGGATCCCCTTCTCCAGTATAAAGTATCTCTGGGGAAGAAAAACTAGTCAGCAAATAAAATCACACACACACACACACACACACACACACAGACCAACCGACAGACAGACACACACACACAGACCGACCGAGACACTCACCCCCCCACACACACACACACAGACCCCCACACACAGACCGACCGAGACACACACACACACACACCCCCACACACAGACCACCCCCACAGACAGACCCCCACACACAGACCCACAGACCACCCCCCCACACCCACAGACAGACCCCCCACACCCACAGACCGACCCTCCCCAGACCCCCCCCCACACAGACCGACCCCCTCACACACACACACACAGACCGACCCCACACACACAGACCCCCCCCCCGCACACACACACACAGACCAAAAAAGACATCGAGGAGGAAGTGAGTGTGTGACAGTAACGGCGTGTCTCAGTCCTACAGGACGTCCATCGTTTGTCCCAGCGTGTCCCTCACCTTGTGCCATCCCTGAAGCGGATACTTCCTCTTTTTCATCAGGTGTCCTTCACAAATCCCCGGGATGCTGTTCTTCTCCAGACTGATGTTGGACTGGATGTCGGTCATCACCTCCCAGTCTCTGGAGTTCTGCATGGAGTTCAGAATAAAGTGTGATCAGGCTCTGGGAGGTCCTGAGAAGGGCCGAGAGCAGCGCGAGAGCAGGACACTGACCTGGCGAGAGGATCCGGTGCTGCAGCTGCGAGAGTGACTGGGTCTAAACGCAGAGAGAGGAGACTTCTCCACCGCAGCAGGAGTACTGTTACTGTGAGGCTCCATCTTCACCATCAACTCCACTCTGATACCACTGATACCACAGCAATCACAACTTCTTCACACTCCTGGTCCGTCACAGATCATCACCTCCAACACGAGACTTGGACGGAAACTGGAAGAGGGAAAAAAAAACAACATTATAAAAATCCTTTAGAGAGAAATAAATAAAAAGTGAACAGAAGAAAGAAATAAAAGCTTTCAGCAGACGTTCGGCTCAAAGAGACGAGATGTTTATTAGAGGAGCGTTTAGAAAATAAATAAATAAATAAATGCAAGTGTTTTATAATAATAATAATAATAATAATAATAATAATAATAATAATAATAAGACACACACGGGCTTTAGTTATCCTCCTATAAACGTCCCTCAGCAGGGCTTTGGTTCAACGCCTTAGTTGTAAAGATCTGGTGTGAATGGATGTTTATGAGAAGCAGATTATGAAACTGTTCTTCTCTCCTCCCTGCATTATAAACACATGACTGGAATTCCTCCTGAGTGACGTGAGAACCTGTTCCACTGCCCCAGTTTCACCCAGGTTAGGAACAGGAAGAGGAGGGTCAGGGTGAGAACAAAACTTCCTGTGTTCTGCTCTCTAGTCCGTTATCACCACCACCAGATCACCGTGACGACAGAAGAGGACGAGCGCCCGCACACACACACACACACACACCTCTTGAGGTTCAGACTAAACACAACAAAGGGTTTAAGATGGAAGGTGTAGAGGATGAAGGACACGGTCAGAGCTCACAGTGGTTTAGGAGCTCCTTCTAGTGGTTTAAGGACTCGCGCTGGGTAAATAAATGTAAACACAAACAGGTGTGTGTGCGTGCGTGTGTGTGTGTGTGTGTGTGTGTGTGTGTGTGTGTGAGAGAGAGAGAGAGAGAGTGTGCGTGCTGTGTAAATAAATGTAAACACAAACAGGTGTGTGTGCGTGTGTGTGTGTGTGTGTGAGAGAGAGAGAGTGTGCGTGCTGTGTAAATAAATTTACTGCACAAACAGGTGTGTGATGTGTGTGAGATGTGTGTGAGATGTGATGGAGTCCCCACTGTGAGCTCCATGTGAACAGGTGAAGCTGGGACAAAGTTCTCGTTGTCATGTTTTATTACTTTACTCCTTATAACTGTTGGATTCATACAAAGATTGTTTGCACTTGTAGCTCAGTGAGATGCAGTGATGCTCCAGTGGAAACCTAATCTAAAGATAAACGGCTGAACGTGTGTGTGTGTGTGTGTGTGTGTGTGTGTGTGTATGCATGTGTGATGGATCATTGTAAGAGTACTATAGTCATGTTCAGTCACTGAGTCAGGATCATCAGGGTTGTTAAACATCTCAAACTACACAGAGATGAGACGTGACGACGAGTCAGCATCATGTAGTGAGATTTAATCTGCTGTACAGTAAAGGGGCAGTCCCGCGGCATGCGCCTGTACAGTAAAGGGGCAGTCCCGCGGCATGCGCCTGTACAGTAAAGGGGCAGTCCTGCGGCGCGCGCCTGTACAGTAAAGGGGCAGTCCCGCGGCGCGCGCCTGTACAGTAAAGGGGCAGTCCCGCGGCGCGCGCCTGTACAGTAAAGGGGCAGTCCCGCGGCGCGCGCCTGTACTGTAAAGGGGCAGTCCTGCGGCGCGCGCCTGTACAGTAAAGGGGCAGTCCCGCGGCGCGCGCCTGTACAGTAAAGGGGCAGTCCTGCGGCGCGCGCCTGTAAAGTAACTGTAAAACGTGAACTAAACAGTTCCTCATGAAGGAGTCTCAGCACTCAGACCTCTGGGGTAAAGGGTCACCTCAACACACACACAGAATTACACCAGAGGCAAAGCAGCGCTGAAACATGAACACCGATTCCGCTGTGCGCCGGTGGAAGTCGCCCGAGAGTCCTCTGTGATCGGACTCGCTCAGGCACTCGGACTGGAATGTGATCAGACCACACACCGGTTTTGTCATCGCCCAAAAAAAAACTTCAGCCGAGACTTCTTTACTTCATTCCTCACCATTATAACATTCCATTAAAAGTGACGTTCACTCCTCTGTTGGAATGTGGCAGTAATCCCTCGTTCACAAGCAGAAAGCTAATTTTACAGCTCGTTACAGGGCTGGGA
>NC_062541.1:1265899-1268399 GCF_022655615.1 Tachysurus fulvidraco | reverse complement strand
CTCCCGGTGTGTGTGTGTGGGGGGGGTGCCTCCCGGTGTGTGTGTGGGGGGGGGGGATGCCACCCGTTGTGGGTGTGTGGGGGGGATTCCTCCCGGGGGGTGTGTGTGTGGGGGGGGGATGCCTCCCGGTGTGGTGTGTGTGTTGTGGGGGGGGATGCCTCCCGTGTGTGTGGTGTGTGTGGGGGGGGATGCCTTCCCGGTGTTGTGTGTGTGTGGGGGGGGATGCCTCCCGGTGTGTGTGTGTGTGGGGGGGGGGATGCCTCCCGGTGTGTGTGTGTGTGTGTGGGGGGGATGCCTCCCGGTGTGTGTGTGTGTGTGTGGGGGGGATGCCTCCCGGTGTGTGTGTGTGGGGGGGATGCCTCCCGGTGTGTGTGTGTGTGGGGGGGATGCCTCCCGGTGTGTGTGTGTGGGGGGGGTGCCTGGAATAATAAATCTGGAATATGGTCCGTCTCCTCTCAGGTGCTCGGTGGTCGGCTGCAGTGCGAGGTTCAGGACTCACATCGCCCGAAAAGCTCATGAGAAAAAACACAGAGGTGAGAATTTAATCAAACTGTGTCCAGGAAGTGAAGCTGCTGATTTGGGACACGCCCTCGCACCACCACCACCACCACCACCACCACCTCACTCCCCTGTCTCACTCCTCTGTGTGTGTGTGTGTGTGTGTGTGTGTGTGTGTGTGTGTAGGTTATCGCTGTCCTCACCCACAGTGTCCTGTAGTGGAACACACCTGGAGCAAGTTACTGAAACACTCATCTAAACACCCCTGTGAGTGTCGCACAGTCAACAGGGCTCCTCTTGCCCCGGGCTCCTCTTGCCCCGGGCTCCTCTTGCCCCGGGCTCCTCTTGCCCCGGGCTCCTCTTGCCCCGGGCTCCTCTTGCCCCGGGCTCCTCTTGCCCCGGGCTCCTCTTGCCCCGGGCTCCTGAGTGTTCTCAAAGGGTTTTGAGGCTAAGTTTATGATACTAAGCAGTTTTGTCCCCTTCCCCCTAACCCACATGTTTAAAGCCCCCCCCCCCCTTTAACTTTAACATTTATAGTGTTCACTTTGTAATTGTTGTGTGTTTGTTTCTGATGTTTAGGAAACTTTTAGTTTGTGCAGGACTGAAGCTCATAGTTTCTGCTCTCAGCTTGTTGTGTAACTCAGGACCTGTCAGTGTCCCGTGTGTGACGTGTTAAATGTGAGTGTCTGTGTTCAGCTTTACACACTTGCTCCACGTGTAAGAAGACGTTTGTGAAGCGTGAGGCTCTGCGGAGACACAAGCGTACTCACGCTCTGCAGAAGCCCGTGCTGTTGTGTCCCAGTGACGGATGCCAGGCCTACTTCTCCACCACCTTCAACCTGCAGCACCACATCCGCAAAATCCACCTGAAGCTGCTGCGCCACAGCTGCTCCTTCCCCGGCTGTGACAAAGCCTTCGCCATGAGGGTAAAGACCACCCCGCTATCCCTCTCCATCCCTCCATCCATCCTTCTATTTCTCCATCCCTTTCTCTCTGTCCAGCCTGCTATTCCTCCGTCACTCCTCCAGTACTGTTTAGTGGTGTGTCTGCATTACGGTGTGTATCGTGCAGGTGTAAGAAGTTTCTCATGTTCTTTAGGAGAGTCTGATCCGTCACCTGCTGCATCACGACCCCGAATCTGCGAAACCCAAGGCGAGTCACCTTACTTATAAGAGACGCGTGTGTGTGTACGGCGTGCGGAGACTGTGTGTGTGTGTACGGCGTGCTGAGACTGTGTGTGTGTGTACGGCGTGCTGAGTGTGTGTGTGTGTACACGGCGTGCTGAGTGTGTGTGTGTGTGTACACGGCGTGCTGAGACTGTGTGTGTGTGTACGGCGTGCTGAGACTGTGTGCGTGTGTGTGTACGGTGTGTGTGTTACAGAGGAGGCAGAAGCGCAGCAGTAAGAGCTGGCAGAAGCGTCTGGAGGGTCGGGGACGTGGTTCTCTGGTGGAAGTTGACCTGCGGCGTCTCTTCAGTCTGTGTATGCGATTCTCTCGCCGCACCAAGCTGGAGGCCAACCTGTCAGGATTATTCAACGAGCGCAAAATCCCACACCACATCGACCCCGAGGTCAACCTTCGTGACCTCTTCAACATCAAACCCCCTCAAATTGTCAAAGGTTAAGGCGTGATGACGCTCAGTGATTTATTTGAGCCTCAGGATGAAGGCCATAAAATATTTATTTTTACTGAAGTGAGATTTAAGTTAAACGTCAAGTCTTTATTTTATTAGTTTGCTTTGATGTTGATGTTTCCTTTGAAGTTAAAAAGATGAAAGTAAAGTAAGATACTTGGCTAAAGAAGCTCTGCTGAGCTCAGGGTGAAGAGTTAATGTGTTAAAGCACTGATGTTCAGTTTTACTGCCATGTTGGAGAGAACTTGATGTCTAATTTCTGTAAATGCTTTTTGTGACCAAGTTAATAAACAGACAGAAGCTGGAAGTCGTCGTCTCTTTCAGTTGGTTAACAAAAAGGTTTTTATTCCCAGTCATCCATTACTTTTA
>NC_062541.1:1255899-1263399 GCF_022655615.1 Tachysurus fulvidraco | reverse complement strand
ATAGATTGTCTGAGAGCAGCTGAACTGATTGGGGACCACACACGCACGCACACACACGCACTCTCTCACACGCACACGCACTCACACACACGCACGCGCACTCTCACACACGCACTCACACACACACACACGCACTCACACACACAAACACATGCACACACACACGTGTACACATGCACACACGCACTCACACACAAATGCTCACACACGCGCACTCACATACATGCACTCTCACACACGCACACACACACACGTGCACACACACACGCACTCACACACACGTGCACACACACACACACACGTGCACACACACACGCACTCACACACACGTGCACACACACACTCACAAACACACACACATACGCACTCACACACTCAGAGACTCACACACACACACACACACACACACACTCTATCTGTGTCTCTGCTATTCTAATTTTAGATTATCTGAGGGCAGGAGTCAGGAGTGTTGTGTGTGTGTGAGACAGATGAGTGTCAGGAGTGGTGTGTGTGTGTGTGTGTGTGTGTGTGTGTGTGTGTGTGTGTGTGTGTGTGTAAGACAGAAGAGTGTCAGTAAGAATAAAAGGAAAGGTGTAGAAGACAGTAGTGAGAGCAGCTCTGCTGTATGTGTTAGAGACTGTAGCAGTGAGGAAAAGACACGAGGCAGAGATGGAGGTAGCAGAGATGGGGGTAGCAGAGATGGAGGTAGCAGAGATGGAGGTAGCAGAGATGGAGGTAGCAGAGATGGAGGTAGCAGAGATGGAGGTAGAGGATGAGAGATGAGGACGTTGAGGTTCTCTTTAGGAGTGACGAGGATGGACAGGATTAGGAGTGAGGACATCAGAGGGACAGCTCAGGTTGTCTGTTTTGGGGACGAGGACAGAGAGACTAGACTGAGATGGTTTGGACATGTACAGAGGAGGGAGATGTTATATTGGTAGCAGGATGTAGGAGATGGAGCTGCAGGTCAGAGGTCAAGAGGAAGGACAAAGAGGAGATGTGTGGGTGTGTTACATGATGGTGACTGGTGTGAGACGAGAGGATGATGAGGATAGAGTTAGGTAGGAACTGATGATACCCTGTTTATATAGATATATGTGTGTGTGTGTGTATACGCATAAGTGTACGTGTGTGTGTGTGTGTGTGTGTGTATACGCATAAGTGTACGTGTGTGTGTGTATATGCATAAATGTACGTGTGTGTGTGTGTGTGTGTGTGTATACGCATAAGTGTACGTGTGTGTGTACGCATAAGAGTGTGTGCGTGTGTGTGTGTGTGTATACGCATAAGTGTACGTGTGTGTGTGTGTGTGTGTATACGCATAAGTGTGTGTGTGTGTATACGCATAAGTGTGTGTGTGTATATACGCATAAGTGTGTGTGTGTGTATATACGCATAAGTGTGTGTGTGTGTGTGTCTGTGTGTGTGTGTGTCTGTGTGTGTGTGTTTGTATCTGTGTGTGTGTGTCTGTGTGTGTGTGTTTGTATGTGTGTGTGTGTGTGTGTGTGTGTGTTTGTGTGTGTATCCATTAAGTTAAAGCCATTTTGTCCTTAAATATTATTTTTCAGCATATAAACCAGTTTATTCTTCTGTCCACTTAAACCGACACACTCATTTATCATCTATTACATCTGACCTGCTTTTGTGTCCTGATTACTTCACAAACACACACACACACACACACACACACACACACACACACACGCGCGCGCACACACAGACACAGACACACATACACAGTCCTTGAACGTAAGGAATGTTAAAACGAGGTCGGTCAGAAATACTTCTGTCTAAATTAAGCTGTAGCTTAAAGCACAAAGCGACATATATCAAATCCACACACACACACACACACACACACACACACACACACACACACACACACAGACACACACACGCACACACTTACACTTATGCGTACACACACACACACACACACACACACTTATGCGTACACACACACACACACACACACACACACACACACATACACTTATGCGTACACACACACACACACACACACACACACACACACACACACACACACACACACACACACACACTTATGCGTACAGACACACACACAGACACACACACACACACATACACTTATGCGTACACACACACACACACACACACATACACTTATGCGTACAGACACACACACAGACACACACACACACACACACACATACACTTATGCGTACACACACACACACACACACACATACACTTATGCGTACAGACACACATGCACACACACGCACGCACACACACGCAACGCACAGACACACACACACACACACACACACACACACACACACACACACACACACACACACACACACACACACACACACACACACACACACACACCATCCTGTCTGTATCTGATGCTGAGAAGCTAGTTGATGCCTTCATGACCTCTAGACTGGACTATTGTAATGCATTACTAGGTGGTTGTCCTGCATCTTTAATAAATAGGTTACAGTTAGTCCTAAATGCAGCTGCCAGAGTTCTCACTAGGACAAGAAAGTATGACCTTTAACCCCAATGTTATCATCTCTACACTGGCTACCTGTTAAGTTTAGAACTGATTACAAACTGCTGCTACTTACGTACAAGGCTCTTAATGGTTTAGCTCCCATGTATCTGTATCTACAGGGATCTCAAGTTCTGAAGACAGGCAAGTGTGACATCTCCGATACAATGTCTTTGTTTAATTTCCATTTATTAGTGTGTGTGTGTGTGTGTGTGTGTGTGTGTGTGTGTGTGTGTGTGTGTGTGTGTGTGTGTGTGTGTGAGAGAGAGAGAGAGAGAGAGAGAGAGAGAGAGATTATGACTGGTGGTGTTTATTGTAAGTGTTTGTTACCTTTTTGGACCCCTTTATCATGTGTAATGTTGCTTCCATATAAAACAGTTCAGCACAAGCCCAGACATTTTTAGGGACATGATTGAGGACAATGTCCCATCCAGAGACGAAGTGTTTCCTGTTGAGGTTTTGTTCAAACCCACCATCGAAATTACCCTCTCTAATGAATGTTTTTTTTTTCATTAGTTGTTGTGTTAAATCTTACCCAGATACAACAGTGCTATTTTCTGATTTGCTGTTGTGTAGCCTCTTGTTTTTGATTGGCTGATAAGTGTCAGGCTTGACTAAGAGCTCCAGGGGAGACGCACTTGATTCCTGCCCGTTTCCATAGAGACAGCGGTGCGGACTGATACGTTTTGGGCGCTGCGGCTTATTAAATATATGATAAATAGTCAAAAAGTTTTTCTGTGTGTGGCGAGAGAGCGTGAGAAAAGACCGACATGAGGGACTGTCATTCTGTGTGTGACACTTGACATCCCATAATATTGTGCACTATTACATCAGACCAAATGCACATTATCATCTAGTGCTTACTAATATTATAAACAGCAGCTACATTAATTCCTCTCCACTGCGTCTCTCTTTCTACCATCCCGAGGCATCCAGACACTGTAGCAGCTCTGATCGTCTTCTGTGTGATGAAGATTTTGGACGTCCACTGAGATGAAGGCGACTCTGTGGATCCTGAGACATCTACAGATCTACAGCTCCAGTTAGACTGTTACACTAAAGAGAAGATACCAACTCCATGTGGTGTTTGAGGACAACAACCTCCTCATCACTACAACATTTATCAGACTGTATATATACAGGTCCTTCTCAAAAAATTAGCATATTGTGATAAAAGTTCATTATTTTCCATAATGTAATGATAAACATTTAACTTTCATATATTTTAGATTCATTGCACACCAAGTGAAATATTTCAGGTCTTTTATTGTTTTAATACTGATGATTTTGGCATTACAGCTCATGAAAACCCAAAATTCCTATCTCAAAAAATTAGCATATCATGAGAAGGTTCTCTAAATAAGATATTAACCTGATCATCTGAATCAACTAATTAACCCTAAACACCTGCAAAAGCTTCCTGAGGCTTTTAAAATCTCCCAGCCTGGTTCATTACTCAGAACCGCAATCATGGGTAAGACTGCCGACCTGACTGCTGTCCAGAAGGCCATCATTGACACCCTCAAGCGAGAGGGTAAGACACAAAGAAATTTCTGAACGAATAGACTGTTCCCAGAGTGCTGTATCAAGGCACCTCAGTGGGAAGTCTGTGGGAAGGAAAAAGTGTGGCAAAAAACGCTGCACAACGAGAAGAGGTGACCGGACCCTGAGGAAGATTGTGGAGAAGGACCGATTCCAGACCTTGGGGGACCTGCGGAAGCAGTGGACTGAGTCTGGAGTAGAAACATCCAGAGCCACCGTGTGCAGGAAATGGGCTACAGGTGCCGCATTCCCCAGGTCAAGCCACTTTTGAACCAGAAACAGCGGCAGAAGCGCCTGACCTGGGGAACGCGGCACATGTAGCCCAATTTTGCACGTCATTCGGAAATCAAGGTGCCAGAGTCTGGAGGAAGACTGGGGAGAAGGACATGCCAAAATGCCTGAAGTCCAGTGTCAAGTACCCACAGTCAGTGATGGTCTGGGGTGCCATGTCAGCTGCTGGTGTTGGTCCACTGTGTTTTATCAAGGGCAGGGTCAATGCAGCTAGCTATCAGGAGATTTTGGAGCACTTCATGCTTCCATCTGCTGAAAAGCTTTATGGAGATGAAGATTTAGTTTTTCAGCACGACCTGGCACCTGCTCACAGTGCCAAAACCACTGGTAAATGGTTTACTGTGCTGTGGCCTGCCAACTCTCCTGACCTGAACCCCATAGAGAATCTGTGGGATATTGTGAAGAGAAAGTTGAGAGACGCCTTGAGAGAGACGCCTTGAGAGACACACTCTGGATGAGCTTAAGGCCACTATCGAAGCATCCTGGGCCTCCATAACACCTCAGCAGTGCCACAGGCCGATTGCCTCCATGCCACGCCGCATTGTAGCAGTCATTTCTGCAAAAGGATTCCCGACCAAATATTGAGTGCATAACTGAACATAATTATTTGAAGGTTGACTTTTTTTGTATTAAAAACACTTTTCTTTTATTGGTCGATGAAATATGCTAATTTTTTGAGATAGGAATTTTGGGTTTTCATGAGCTGTAATGCCAAAATCATCAGCATTAAAACAATAAAAGACCTGAAATATTTCACTTGGTGTGCAATGAATCTAAAATATATGAAAGTTTAATTTTTATCATTACATTATGGAAAATAATGAACTTTTATCACAATATGCTATTTTTTTGAGAAGGACCTGTATAATCACACCCCCAGTGTCACCCAGATGAGGATGAGGTTATATAATCACACCCCCAGTGTCACCCAGATGAGGATGAGGTTATATAATCACATCCCCAGTGTCACCCAGATGAGGATGAGGTTATATAATCACACCCCCAGTGTCACCCAGATGAGGATGAGGTTATATAATCACATCCCCAGTGTCACCCAGATGAGGATGAGGTTATATAATCACACCCCCAGTGTCACCCAGATGAGGATGAGGTTATATAATCACACCCCCAGTGTCACCCAGATGAGGATGAGGTTATATAATCACACCCCCAGTGTCACCCAGATGAGGATGAGGTTATATAATCACACCCCCAGTGTCACCCAGATGAGGATGAGGTTATATAATCACACCCCCAGTGTCACCCAGATGAGGATGAGGTTATATAATCACACCCCCAGTGTCACCCAGATGAGGATGAGGTTATATAATCACACCCCCAGTGTCACCCAGATGAGGATGAGGTTCCCCTTTGAGTCTGGTTCCTCTCAAGGTTCCTTCCTTTACCATCTAAGGGAGTTTTTCCTCCCCACAGTCACCTGAGTCACCTCAGACTTGTTCATTGGGGATAAATACATACACATTTATATATAACTAATATTAATCTGGGACTTTGTATTATATTAATCTTTATATAAACCTTTATTGGGCAAGTCGTGGCCTAATGGTTAGAGAGTCTGACTCGTGATCCTAAGGTTGTGGGTTCGAGTCTCGGGCCGGCCACACGACTGAGGTGCTCTTGAGCAAGGCACCGAACCCCCAACTGCTCCTCGGGCGCCGCAGCATAAATGGCTGCCCACTGCTCCGGGTGTGTGTTCACTGCTGTGTGTGTGTGTTCACGGTGTGTGTGTTCACGGTGTGTGTGTTCACTGCTGTGTGTGTTCACTGCTGTGTGTGTTCACTGCTGTGTGTGTTCACTGCTGTGTGTGTTCACTGCTGTGTGTGTGTGTGTGTGTTCACTGCTGTGTGTGTTCACTGCTGTGTGTGTGTGTGTGTTCACTGCTGTGTGTGTGTGCACTTTGGATGGGTCAAATGCAGAGAACGAATTCTGAGTCTGGGTCACTGTACTTAGCCGTATGTCACGTCACTTCCATACAGTAATACCTAGAGATACGAGTTTAATTCGTTCCGTGACCTTGAGAATGAGTGTGTGTGTGCCCTGCGATGGGTCGGCACTCCGTCCAGGGTGTATCCTGCCTCGATGCCCGATGATGCCTGAGATAGGCACAGGCTCCCCGTGACCCGAGACGTTCGGATAAGCGGTAGAAGATGAATGAATGAAATAACTGAAATTCTCTTAACGTAACTAAACTTAATTGCTACAATTTCTGTTTTCTTTACATTCATTTTGCTTCATTTTCTTCAACGCTTTTCTCTTCACTTGTTTTTGCCTTTTTTGTCACTCTTTCCTCACTAACATCTGCCGGTCGTTTTAATAAAAACCGGCTCGGATGTTCGTATCTCACACGTGGTTGTTGGGGATCTTTGTTTCAGCGGCTCGGATGTTTGTATCTCAAAAATTTGTTCGAATCACAGCTCGTACCTCAAACAATTCGCATGTCAATGCACTCGTATCTCGAGGTATCGCTGTATTAACGTTTTGTTTCATGTTTGTTCTGTAAAGCTGCTTTGAGACAAAGTTCATGGTTAAAAGTGCAATACAAATAAACTTGAATTTGTCAGATTCTGTAATCCAGAGTGACTTACAACTTCTCATTTTTATACAACTGAGCAATTAAGGATTAAGGACCTTGCTCCAGGGTCCAGCAGTGAACACTTGTGAGTGTGTCTGTGGTGTGAGTGTGTGTATGTGAGAGAGACTGTGTGTGTGTGTGTGTGTGTGTGTGCGCGCGCGTATGTGAGAGAGTGTACGAGAGTGTGTGAGAGAAAGTGTGTGTGTGATATGTGTTTAAGTGTGTGAGAGAGAGTGTGTGATATGTGTTTAAGTGTGTGAGAGTGTGTGTGTGCCTTTGTGAGAGAGTGTATGAGAGTATGTGTGTGTGCATATGTGAGAGTGTATGAGAGTGTGTGTGTGTGTGATGTGTTTAAGTGTGTAAAGGTGTGTGTGTAATCAGAGACACTACACATTCGTTTGGTTACACACTTCTGTATTAAACCACAATCCACTGGACACAAACTCCTCCTTTCTCGTCCTCAGGGTCTCTCTCCCCCTCTCGGAGCCCCCCCACTTTCAGACTGCAGTATTTTTAGCGTGAGGGTTTTAGT